>NW_017177041.1:79581-90799 GCF_001652005.2 Ceratina calcarata
GCTCAGATTTACTTAAACAAAAAGAATGAAACGTAACTTTAGCTTGGAAATAGAGCATACTTGCTCGCACGAACGACTGTTCACTAGTACTTGAGCAATGGAGCGATCTCGGTTATTTTTTGGTTTCTCTAACGGAAACGATCATGATTTCCGGGCGCGACAACCGCGCTCTCTTTCGCATATAAAGCGCGTCAAACTCAAGCACTTTAACAGTGTCATTCTGTTATTTTGATAAATACTTGTTTGGGGAATTAAACGATTTTTCTTCCTACTTCCATCATATAGGAATACATTCCTAAGGAGCAGATTGAACAAGTTTTACCAACATATGACATTGAAACCGATGGGCAAAGTTCACCAAGATTTGGCTTCGCTTGGATTCAAGCTCTCAAAACATTTTACTGCAACCGTGTTTGCACATCAGCAGCATATAATACGTATATTCAAAATCTGGCATGCATTTTCAAGTGCCCTGGATTGATTCTACCACAGGGCACACAGCCGCCGGAACAAGTTACACAAATATCGGTAGGATCAGTAACATTGGGACCTATGTTGACATCGGGTATTAACATCGGAACCGAGGCCAACTGCGCCAACACGATGAAAACACTGCCGACACGAAAACCTGTAATCACGATGCCAACACCAACGCCGGGATTGACATTTTCAACAGGTATCATAATTAATTATAATATAATTACCTGTGCCATAACCTATAAAGACGACGGGATCAACGCCGATCGCGAACTTGCAATAGGGATCGAAACAATCATTAGCATTGCAATCAATACCTTAAAACAATATTTTGAAGATTTGTTTCATCTTTTTAATAACTTCACAGCAAGATTTATAAGCGAGTACCTTTTCAGATCCCATGTTCATTAAAATGTTAATCCACCACTAAGACTTTAATTTTGTATACCAGTGTGATGGCCCAAAATTTAAGTGTTTTTGGAGAATTTTTTTAGAAAAAGCATTCCATCAAATGTTTTTGAACTTTATGGCTGTATTTGCCTATAAATGAACTGTGTAAAATAATTTTTTCATACAACAATAACTAAAGGCAACCAGATTATGTGCTATCTCCCGAGATGCCAAAAAAAGTGATTCAACTGTTGACCTCATATAGTTCGCTAGGGTGCCTGAAATGAAAAGACATACTCTATTTCCCGAGTGACTAGAAGCCTTTCGCGCAGCTTGAAAGGTGGTGGGGGCCGCAGCGAACGTCTCGGACCTCTCACCATCAGCGCTGGGATAATTTTTCCCTCGGCCGGAAAGTGGGGACGACGCGAACATGGTGGGGACCAATAGTTGGTGGGGGTATGCAGTGATTTTCACGGTAGCGCTGCGGAGAGCTTCGCGAACGCGCATGAGCACGCATGAGGGGAATAGTAGTGGGGATCGAAATACAGGCGAAAAACAGGGGAAGCGAGCCGTGCGGGAAAAATTATCCCAGCGCTGCTCACCATGCGTTAATCGCCGCCTCACCGACCACGGTTCATTATACACGGTAGGACAATAAGGACACGCTTGTATTGGGAAGTGGTAAATATGGGTGGGAGATGCGCAGAACGACCGAAAACTGAACCGTGCCGACTCTTAGTCACTCGGGAAATAGACTGTAGACGCTTTTAAACTAGAAGGTATTATCCGTCCGATGACATAGGGTGTCAGAGAAATGTTGGAATCTGACAAAATGGCGCAGTTTTTAAGAGATTTTTCCCTAAAAAAAATTGTCGTTTTTTCGTTGCTAAAATTACACTTTTCATCCAATCAAGACTATCCTACGTCATCGGACAATAAAGCATGTCCAGAACACTATGTTAAAATTTCAAGTCAATCGAATAATTGATTTTTGAGTTAGAGTGTCAGCAAATTTGAAAAATACGTTTAATGTTTTAAACATTATGTTAGTACCTACTTATATTATATTAATACTATTAGAAGACTGCCACTCAAAAACTAAATAGTTGAGATACGACTTTGAAATTTTAGTATGATTTCTTGAAGGTATAAACTTCCGAAAAATACAAAACATTTGATCTTTTTAAAGTTTTACACTGGTATAGCCCGTTAAATCTAATTGATTGGGCATTTTATTTAATAACCTCAGTTCCTCAAATGCTTGTTTTCACAGTCAAGCTTGTCATCATTGTCTTCTGTTACTTCTGTCCTTTTAGACCGGGTAAATGCAGCAATTTTTCCCCTCAGCTAAATAAGTATTTATTGTTATATTCAGTATATAATATGAGAGTTGTTTATAATACACAAGACAGATATATATATTCTTTCTATAATCGAAAAAAAATTCAAATTCATTACAGAAAAAATGACACGAATTTCAAATTGAATTGCAGGTATGGCACTCGCAATTGGCCCCGGTAGCGGTTCCGGCAGCGGTCCCGCAAGCGGCCCCGGCAGCGGTCCCGCAAGCGGCTCCGGCAGCGGTCCCGCAAGCGGCCCCGGCAACAGACCCGCAAGCGGCCCCGGCAGCGGTCCTGCAAGCGGCTCCGGCAGCGGTCCCGCAAGCGCCCCCGGCAGCGGCCCCGGCAGCGGTCCCGCAAGCGGCTCCGGCAGCGGTCCCGCAAGCGGCTCCGGCAGCGGTCCCGGCAGCAGCCCGGGCAATGGAAAGTAGCCCGACACGGAATAATCTATCTAACCATACTAGTTCTTGTACAGTAAATTCAGACTCGTTTGTCGATAATGCGACCGATTACTGTCTACGCGAACTCCACGTAATTAAGTCATTCCCTAATTTTATTACGTATCGTGATGTTGACTTCCGCGATACATAGTCACTAGTAAAATCTGTGTCACTGTACGCTGAGAACTGCGCATTTTGATTTATGTCATTTTTATCATAAATCAAACCATAATTTAAGTTACCTTTAAAGTATTTGATTATGCGCTTTGCGGCGTTCCAATCTTTTAGAGAATTAAGTTTGTGTTTTACGAAAATTTAATATTATTAACACTGTACAAAGTACTGCATGTATACTTAAGGACCTTTCCCACTGTCCGCCGGCACAGTCGCCGGCACGCCGTACCGGTCGGATCTTTCCCTCACACCGGCCGGCATTTCGAGTGTGCGCAGTTGACCTATTCGCTCTGCAGGCCAGTGGGCCCCTTTGAAGCATCCAGCTTTTACACGCTTTTTCCTATACCTCGCAACTTAACGTTTCGACCCTGCCTGTCCGTGCCGGGAGACAGTGGGAAAGGTCCTTTAGCGTAAAATTCAGTTTACTATACAACTTATAAAATGAAGGATATAGTGAACATTTTCGAAAGTAAACTTAATGGATACAGCAATCAGATGTCTCTGAAATAAAAAATATATAGACCCTGTATCTATAATATATCTTCAAATTGAAAATAAAATTAAGATAAGAGAGACGCTTAAACCATGTTTGAGGCAAAGCAATTCATTCAGTCTCATTTGCTTTTGATAGGGAAAAACAATCTTGATTTGAATGGCTCAGCGGGCTACCGCACACTCTAGCTTCTTGACCAATTTCGTATCGACTCCGTGTTTATCGTTTGTCAGGTCGCTACCCTCCCGGGATTCATAAATCACCGTTAAGCCCAGCATTTTGTACGTGAGCTCCCTCCTGTTAGGTTGAACAAGGTGTTCGTGTTCATGTAAGACTCCGCCTTCACACGTATGGTTAAGGGAGACAAATATACTTTAACGATAGCACTTATCCTTTATCGATACCCATATTCTGTACCCTCTTGTATGTCACGAAACATTTTTTTTTGTAATATCCAAAGTGATTATTATGAAGAATCTATTGTTCATATAATTTTTTTAATTATATACCATGCATAAGGATCAGTTTAAGTAAATAAATGAGAAATGGATGAAAATAGATGATCCTATTATTTTCCGATAAGGTTATTGTTATATTAGATGTATATTCATACGAATTCTACCATACATTAATGTAATCAAATACGTATTGATTTTTTCGTAAGTGTATACATCGTAGTCTCCAAATGTTTGAACTGTTAAAATGTCAACGTTCGTTAAACTGTTACCTTGTAATCTGATTTGACCGAAATCCAAAGTAGTCATTCGAAGTAGAGGCACTCACACTGTTTTAAATGACTTTGAAATATATTGTTGGTGGCATGATTCTGAACATTTAGAATAATTACCAACACAATCTTCTCTCACCTCAGATTTGAACTCGAGTAATCCGACATTCGTGACCAGTCATACGTGTCCAAACATTGACGCCAAATTTACGGCCGGCCGAGTTGTATAGCCCATTTAACCGAAAATTATGGTAATAACAACTTCGTCAAATCCTTCCTATTTCGCCTACCTATCCCTTCTCTCCCTTTCCTGCTTTCATCCTTCTCTTTCGGGGGACAGATATGGAAGTTGGTGTGCTGTGCTGTGGTGACTGAAATTGTGCAGAGTAAATTGCAAATTCAGTTGGTGACGCCGTCACGTTAAATTCTGAATCTTGAAATCTCCCCCACTATTTTACTAATTTAAAAAGTATTCCTACCAAATAATATGCCCTTTTATATCAAATAATTTTCATTCGATCATAGTTTTGATAACTTGAACGCCGTACAAGATATTCTACTACTCTGACTTAAACGGAACACCCTGTATACTATTATAGTATACAGGACGTCCCAGTAACATTACTACGCGCCATCGACGCGCCATAAGACGAAAAAGTGTTGGAGAAACAAATTGTGTGGTTCGAACAGTTAACTAAAATTTACTATAAATACTCTGTCGGACATTTCCTAACAACTAAAGAAGACATCAAAATGAGAATATGAATTGTTTGAACAGCGGTTATCCTTTTAATGTTGTCAAATGTTCGAGTATTTATACAAAATTTACAAAGTACTTAGAAATCCAAGAGTATCATTGTGAGCATTTAGTAAAATAATATATATGTAACGCTATTATGATATTATACGTTTTTTTAAATTTCAGTTCAGAATTCATTATAACTTTTTAACTATGTATAATACAAAAAAATGGTCCAATTAAATACTATTCAGTTTAATAATACCAAAAGAAAGAGTATATGCTTTATTGTAGTTTTTTTACAAAGGATGTTGAGCAGGCCTGTATCGTCAATTATTCTAATCGCTTATCATTCTTGCATCCTTACACTTCTTTTAACAATCACATTATCACCTATTCGATACAAAATTGGCCTATTAGAACAGAGTTACAATCTAATAATTGTTCGTTGATATATAGCTTTTTTCATACATGCTTCATATATCTAAACCACTAACAAAAAATCAATGATACTTCCCATTAAAAAAATATCGACTTATTAAGTAGTTCTACAGTTTTTCAAAATTTCTAAGTATTAATGAAATGTTTGTGAGAGTATTGTCTCCTCAGCTGAAGCGATTAGAAGCGAATTTTGTTCAATCATCATTTGTTCTACACTTGCGTTTGTGCTGTTAACAATTGTTCAATATACTACCCGAGATTTGGCTTCAATGATTATTATAATTCTATTATTTCTTCTCATTAATTTTCAGACGTTACATTTAGAGCTTCTAAATTTTTTCATAATACTATTTACAAAGCTATTCCTGTAGCTAGTCTGCACCAGTTAATTCAACTTACTGATCGATAACTAATACGTCCAAACTGTTTTCTAGGAAAAAAGCAGGATTGAAAGTATGCAGAGGAAAGTTTCGTAGCTAGTTAAAATTACGTTACACTTTGATTTCAGCGGAACATTTTCCCAAATTAATTAAACTCGACACGACTCGAGTTAAGTTCGACACGGGAAACAATACTGTTCAACAATCATGATCAAATATAATTGATAGTCCATTTTATCGTTCGTGATATCAAACTCTGGAAGTAAATCAGTATTTATGAAGTTCTTGATTTAAAAAAAAAGCAGGAAGTTTGTTCGTTAGTCGACGTTTATATCAACCAGGAAAGAGCGTCTCTTACGTTAAATCGAACAGAGAGAGTAAAATCAATCACATCGTTTCTAAGAACCTTTCCCATCTGCCCGGATGTAGTTTTTCTGCTTTAACTTCTTCCTTCTCCACGAGGAAACACATACAGGAGGCGAGGGTATCCTCGCTTCGCCTGTAGGATACGCCTTTGGTGCTGGCAATCTAATAGGAGCGGTAAATCGCGAGCAGCTATTGCATCGGCGGAAGAGGAAGCACGTCGGGAGTGATTGAGGCGCCGTGGGAGGACACGTTACTGTAATTTATTGACCTATGATAGCAAGCATTATGTCATCGCCCGTGCCACTCTTCCCTTTCAGCTACTGTTACACCTAGGGAGACGTTCCGCCGATTTCGGCCGGCTTACTTATTACTATCACGTACGTTTCCACATTTATGATTTTTCCACGGTTTTCATTACGCCTCCGTCACGTTCCTCCAGCACGTTTGCCTGCGTCTAACCATCTACTCTTGATCTGGATCCGCACAAGTGACAGCTAGCTTTCAGGAATTTGTTCATCTGCTCGCACCTTGCTCCTTGCATCTGCTGCCGTCCTAATGGAGTATTCACACTATGATTTCCGACTGTATTCCCGTGGAGATTTTTTACAGAGATTTCTGATATGTTCAGATGCTAAAACGGGGGCAATCCAGTGCCCTAGTAAAAGATGCAAAGTGTAGGGAAGTTCGGGTAAAAGTTGAGTGAGGCTCAGCGAGTCTGATCATTTCTGCGTTACGAGCGGTCAGATCCTCTGCTGCCGCACGTAGCTACTAGTTTTCTAAAGCATTTCCAAGATTTCTCCGTGGGATTTTCAAGATTTTCCTATGGCATTTCTATTTCCGTGGGGAGGTTATCGGGAAAGCGTAGTTGTTAGCGAGTAGTGATCAAAAGGGGTTCTGTTATATTTTGACTGTAGGCGAGCCTTGT
This sequence comes from Ceratina calcarata, assembly GCF_001652005.2. Classification (NCBI taxonomy): domain Eukaryota; kingdom Metazoa; phylum Arthropoda; class Insecta; order Hymenoptera; family Apidae; genus Ceratina; species Ceratina calcarata. The sequence goes on from NW_017177041.1 coordinate 86,474, forward strand.
TATGGTTGTTGAATGGTCCGTAACTTTATTTATATACATTACGATTGCGGTAAGAGATCGCCTACTAATGTTATACAAAATACTGTAAATGCAATGGTAACACATTATTGGTGGAATACAATCAAATGGATCGAATGAAGGATCTCCGATAAACAATGTATTAATACGAGAAATATATATTAATAAAAGAAGTTTGGTTAAAATCGATGAATAAAAATATTTTTATTCAATATTAACGATATACATGACAGTTTCATAAGTTTTCTACAATGTGCATTCTATGTTTTAAGGAACTTATATTATTCTCTGGACGCCTTAAAGTTTTATATCGTTCGAAACTGTTATTGAACGGAAATGATAATTAAATTAGCAATTCGGAAACTCTTCAGTTCCAATATGACAAAAGCGAAGCAGATAACTTCGTCCAACCGCATACGCTAACATCTGATGATCAAACGACCATGCGAAAGAAGATTTTATCTGTTATGTACCTATTGTATTTGTGCAATAAAAATGTGATCATTTATGAACATGTATCCCATTTCGACTCTGCCTGCTAAGGCTTAGTTGTAGTTTTTCAATCGAACTGGACGGACGAAGTGATCGTGAACATGAGCAGCAAGAACAAAAATGCTTCCAAAGATGAAGAATTAATCAAGCGTGTGCGTCAATGCACGGAATTGTACGACGTCAGATTGCCGTGTATATACGCGGAAACAAGAAGTATGCATGAACCTAAAAGATGGTAACGTAAATTATTTGTTCCGTAATTCCATAGTGATTTATAAATTACTAGTACATGTAAAGATTGTTTTGAGCGAAAACCAGATCATTTAATATAGTGCCAGGAGACAAAAATATTTTTCGTTTATCCAAAACTTCTGTATCGCCTTGTCTGCAGCGCTACGCTGCTAGCGCATACGCCTTTAATTCTGGTCTTCTACAAAATTAATGCTTTATTTAAATTATATAATTTACATTTTAATATTAATTAATCATACAAATTTTATATTTAATATCAATAATATTTATTATTTTATTTTCGATAAATTTACATTAATAAACCTTATATTAATAAACTAATTAAAGTTCCTAATTGTAATGAACGTCATGATGCGGCAATTTAAATATGACTGATTACAGTAATGCAATTGACGAAATAAAACTGTAATTTGATGTTATATGTTTTATACGAAAAACGTGAATGATATTTTCATAACAATTTCAAAAATGCCGAAGCAGCACGGGCGTTAAGTGTTGAATTTTTCACGTTTGTCAGACGAGAAGAATACACGTTCGTATATTTCAGGACGCAAAACACATTTTTATACATACTTTCAAACCGATTTGTTTATTCAACCACTTGACTTATTCGAGCCGTTCGGTTAATTCGAGCTATTCGGTTCTTTCGAGTTCTCGGATCGAATCGAAAACCGAGTCTGGGTTCGATTCGATCGTCGTACTACCCAAAGATGCGAGGATTTCGACACCTCTACTACTGCAATCACGTGAATTTCCTGGTAGTGACCACTGGTCATTCTCAGCTTTATTAAAATCCATTAATGGAATATTGACTGGGGGTGCGAGACTATAAAGCAGGGTCTCGGCAATAACGATTTGCAATAAAATTCTGATTCATAGGATTAACCGTTATAATCTCGTTATGCGTTCAACGCGAAAATAATTCTCCCTGTACTTTTCGTCGAGGAGCGAGGGGCTAATGGCGTACGATGAAATATCGGTGAACATCGCGGAAAACATTTTTACTTAGTTTTAGAGCTGCATTAACTCACACACACGACGGGGAATCTCCACCACAGAAATGCTGTCAACGTAATTACGGACACTTCGTACGCGGCTCGAAATTTTTCCTCCATACCACGGTCACGACTATGCTGTAACGGTATAATACCGTGTGATTTTAAATTTCGTTTATCTTTACGGAATCGATATTTGTATGCTTGTTTTTAAATGTTGTGCGATGGAACAAAATATGTAATATGTTAAAATATGTTGGAAATGGAAACAAAATAGGAGAGTAATCCGAATTTGATTCGTAATTTCGCATGGTAGGATTAAAGCTACTGCGGAAAAATATATTATAAATGTTAGTTGAGATTTCATGCTAAAAATGTACTATTAGAAAAATTGATACCCACTCTTATTTTGCCAAATTATTTGATTGGTGGAAGTTCAGCAATCATTAGACTTATTAATTTTATTTAAGGACCGATCTTTATTTATTCATTTGAACTAATGCGCTTCACGTAATCAATTATATCACTCCATGCAAATAGTTTCAATTAGTTCGAAATAATACTTAGCAAGAACATCTTATCCTAATTATTAAAGATGAAGGGAGTTAAATTAACGTTTTTGCGAGTATGTCCTTCGCGGGAAATTGCTACTCTCGATCATCCACAGTCAGCCGTGACATTAATTGTTCGCGAATAGTTTCAACGCGCTCCCTCTTTCCCTTTGGTTCACTACTGCTTTCGCGTGCCCATGGTTCCTTCCAGTTAATCCTCCACGTATTCCGAATAATATTCATACCCAATAGACAGCCACTAGGATTATCGGTTTATCGAGTTTACTGATTTTCGAGAACCGTGATGAATTAGCACTGTTTCCATCACAAACGATGGTTCGAGGAATATGTCTCGAATTACCATAAGCTCGAAATAGAAAGTTGGACGTGAATAGCCGATTAATCAACCACTGACCACCTTGATCACTATAATTTACCTGCTCGCACACTCGTATCGAGATTACCTATGCAATCACTCGGAATCGATTAAATGATCTTCTCGGAGGTTGTTAGTTCGACGAATCCAATGCGTTATTGTCATTTGGCGTTGTTGGATACAGTTTTTAATGGAATCCTACAATTATGATGGATAACTCCGCGAATTGAGTGGGCGGAAATATAAATGGAAATCTGGTGTAGTTGGAAGATTATTAATCGTAACGATTTATTCTAGGTGACACGATGGTCATAGTAAGAAAGATGATTAAGAGATGGCAATTTCGAAATTCCCAGAAAAGAAGAGATTTTCTAATTTACTTGTGCGAATGACACTATGTCTTTACTACTATTTATTTTCTGCATTATTACTCGTATAATCGTTTCTATTATGATGATTGGTTTTTCGTGGAGATCTGATAACATTCTGGTTTGGTAATAAAGTTTTAGTGGATTCTCTAAATGTACAAATACAAAATAAGGTAGATATATTTTGCACTTAAAGTTTAATTACTATTTTCTATCTCCATCGTTTTATGCCACTTCTATTCCTTAGCAATATTCAAAAACATCCAACAAAATATGCAAAATATTAGTAATCGATATCCTACTCTCTACTCGATTTTAGTCTTCGATGAAGATCTTTAAGTCCACGAGAGGATACATATTCAAAACAATGGTCACTGAAAATTGCAAAATAACCTAGAGTCCGTAGCCTACGATACAATTTATTCTGATATAAAGAAAAGCAGACAGGGATGAAGAAAGGAATGAAGAGGGAAGGAAAAGCGTGATGAGGAGGATCGGAAAAAAAATATAGAGAAGTCGAACAAGTTGGCACAGCGTGGAAAACAGTGGAAACTCCGAGATCCGAACAGTAGGGAAGCCGACTTTAATATTTTTCACATAAATTTTACGGCGTGCCTCCACCTCGCCGGTGGACTCAGCGCGCAAGTACTCTCCGCGCAAATTCGAGAGAGCGGTTTATCTTTAACTTTATTTCCCCGATTTTGCATTCTATTGACGGTCCGACCTGCCGGCCTCGACACTTCTAGTATTCGAGAGTCCGGTGTTTTTGATTTATGCGACCCGTGCGACTGTTATCCGTGACTTACTGCCCCAACCCTTTTGACGACTTTTTTATACCATCGAGTATGATGGTATTTTGCTTCCTATTCCCGTACATACCCCGTCACACAGTAATTTATATTTAAATACCCATTTATAATATTTCTTCTATTGTGCTATTCTTCTTCAGTTTATGATTATTTTTCACTTGCTTGTCGGTGTACATAAATATTATATTCAACATTTAGAAACAAAGTTCTTACTCATGCTCTAAAATACAGGCTGTCTCAGAATTAATACTACGCTCGAAAATGGGGAGGAGCTGAGGTGATTTTAAACAATATTTTCCTTTGCAAAAAAGTTGTCCGATGCGTGATTGTCGAGTTATTAACGAAAAACCACGACCAATCAGAGCGGACATATGTATAGCGGATAACCAGGGGAGCGACAACCGCCTTGTGCGTTACCGCTCCCGTATGCCACGCTTGTGACGAAATGTAGGATTAAAACAAAAG
>NW_017177041.1:91614-95165 GCF_001652005.2 Ceratina calcarata
CACTTAAAGTTTAATTATTATTTTCTATCTCCATCGTTTTATGCCACTTCTATTCCTTAGCAATATTCAAAAACATCCAACAAAATATGCAAAATATTAGTAATCGATATCCTACTCTCTACTCGATTTTAGTCTTCGATGAAGATCTTTAAGTCCACGAGAGGATACATATTCAAAACAATGGTCACTGAAAATTGCAAAATAACCTAGAGTCCGTAGCCTACGATACAATTTATTCTGATATAAAGAAAAGCAGACAGGGATGAAGAAAGGAATGAAGAGGGAAGGAAAAGCGTGATGAGGAGGATCGGAAAAAAAATATAGAGAAGTCGAACAAGTTGGCACAGCGTGGAAAACAGTGGAAACTCCGAGATCCGAACAGTAGGGAAGCCGACTTTAATATTTTTCACATAAATTTTACGGCGTGCCTCCACCTCGCCGGTGGACTCAGCGCGCAAGTACTCTCCGCGCAAATTCGAGAGAGCGGTTTATCTTTAACTTTATTTCCCCGATTTTGCATTCTATTGACGGTCCGACCTGCCGGCCTCGACACTTCTAGTATTCGAGAGTCCGGTGTTTTTGATTTATGCGACCCGTGCGACTGTTATCCGTGACTTACTGCCCCAACCCTTTTGACGACTTTTTTATACCATCGAGTATGATGGTATTTTGCTTCCTATTCCCGTACATACCCCGTCACACAGTAATTTATATTTAAATACCCATTTATAATATTTCTTCTATTGTGCTATTCTTCTTCAGTTTATGATTATTTTTCACTTGCTTGTCGGTGTACATAAATATTATATTCAACATTTAGAAACAAAGTTCTTACTCATGCTCTAAAATACAGGCTGTCTCAGAATTAATACTACGCTCGAAAATGGGGAGGAGCTGAGGTGATTTTAAACAATATTTTCCTTTGCAAAAAAGTTGTCCGATGCGTGATTGTCGAGTTATTAACGAAAAACCACGACCAATCAGAGCGGACATATGTATAGCGGATAACCAGGGGAGCGACAACCGCCTTGTGCGTTACCGCTCCCGTATGCCACGCTTGTGACGAAATGTAGGATTAAAACAAAAGTTACATGCAAGAGCAACTAAGAAATTGTTTAAAAATTACAGAAAACGTAAATCTGCATGTGGGCAACAACAATCCGTAATAACCAACGAAGAAGGGACGAAACCGGAATTTGACACAGCGGGCACAAGAAAAGGAATAGTACTATAAAACCAAACCTCTTCAAGATGGAGGAGACGGCGCATTCTTATTATGTTACCAATGATGGTTTTACATTATAATAAGACGGAAAATGGCTAGTTTTATTTGACAACATTGATCGATCCTATCGCCTCCTATTCGAGGAGACATAAATTTCGTTTAACGCACCGACCACCTCAATGACATGGATTTGCGAGCAACCGAATCGGTCGTTTCGAGCTCGACGAGAGATTGATGCGTTGCTCTAAATATCGTGATCCGTAACGTAATTCCGGTCGGATCGCTCGCCATCGTGAGTTTGAATGACCGGAAATATAATATAAAGGTAATGAGTTTTTATGGGCTTGATAACGTATCGAAGAGTTCGAGAGACTTCATAACTTTGGAACGAATCAAGTTTCCCTTAAACAAGTAAACATTTTATCGATGATATTAAATTGTAATTCGTCATCTATTATTTGTAATAAATAAACGACCGGAATTCTCTTTAGTACATGGATTAGTTTAATACATAAATAGTATAAATATATACTACTTATTATATTATACTATTTATAGTTTATAATATATCATATCGAAATAATTGAAATTGATAAGGTAATTGAAAAAATGTATAGTTATCTATTTTATTAATATTTCTTCCTTCCTTATACTAATATTCCTTTAATTTTGGAACAAAACGTTTTCTAACAAACTACTTCATTTTACATGTAGATTAAACCCTAAATTTGCCAATCTTTAGAGACACCGTGTATATTACGGAATGTCACATTGTAATTTCCAAATATCTTAGAAAGTACGAATGATACAAAAAATTGAGTTAGATACAAATTGTTTATGATTTCGAATCTTCTGCACACGGTATGTGTAGTATTCGCGGGACATTAAACAAATTCGTAACAGCTTGGTAAAGGTTGGATTGTAGAATTTCCTCCAGATTTGACTCTGTCGCGTTAGAACACCATTTTCCTCACTACGAATTGAATTTATGTACGTACATCATTAAATTGTAACATCACACTTTTTAACATCCCATCTATTGTTCCCGGCGCGGCATCATTATTATTAACGCAGCTATCTGATAGCGTGTTCATTAGACTTTTCCGGCCCACTTTTGTTGCGACGCTATTTATCACGAGGGAAACACTTTAACATCCACCTGTCATCCGTTCACTCTATCCATCACTTTCCATTTTCTTCCATCGTTTATTATAAGTTTTTACGCGTGGCATCCTTTCCACGCCTTTAAAAATGATCAAACGCGCAAACCAACAAGTTGTATCGAGCTTTCAAAGAGTTTGCTCGTTAATTTTTCAACCTGATATTGGTTATCGATCAATAACAATCAGTACGTGTTACAGGGTATTTTAAAAATTAATATATTTTGCCTGATGCTCAGTTGTACACAATTCTGTAGGTAAGTACTTCAAAAATTTGAACAGGAAACGGTTTTCCTGCATTATTCCCCAGGATCGGCCAAGAGCCAACCAAAGCGGCAAGAACCACTTCTTCTGCATTTTTTGTTACTTCTACTGCGAGATCAGGATGGTTCCACGGGATAGTATCATAATTCTTCGTGGAATCGCCTTTTCTAGTTCGGGATTGGTGAAGTGTCGTTTCTTTGGGATTCCTTAAGATTCTAATAAGCTCTCAAAGACTGATGGAGAAAACTAAAAATAGATTTATCACATTCCGACCGTATTATGTAATAGGAACATTTTACACGAAGACAGCGTTATAATTGATACGTGCTATTGAAAAGTCCTTCCTCAAAAGGTGTTTCAGCAAGTAATAGAGAAGTACCATTGATAAAAATCCGTTCATAGTATCTGTACGTACAGTACATCCATTTTAATTGACAACACGTGATTATTCGTATAAGACATATGAGATACAAGAATACATATAAGGGACGCGGTAGCGCCCCACTAGCAAGCTTCCATCTTCGGTTCACACTTGCTTTCGGGTAATTACCGCGTACCTCGATTGTCGGGTGGGTTTTGATTAAAAATGTTATCACGAAATTATCAATACTAAGCCGTACAATTCTAAATGATCAATAACAGGTTATTTAAAATAATTGTATGTTAGGACAATCAAAGCTGGCACACCAAGTAATTCGATTACAAAGACTATAATGCGGTCAGCGTAATATTTACACTATTCCGCATGCTTGTTAACGTAGTATCAAATAACCAAACGGCAAAAGGTCAATATACCCGAAATCCCGTTCGATTCGCAACGTTAAATGTAACAGCGAATTTCATTAAAAGCCGTCGATGGATAATTTTCCTCTTTAACACCTGTTATACAGGGTCTCCCAAAA
>NW_017177041.1:96430-103173 GCF_001652005.2 Ceratina calcarata
TGTAGGTAGATACCGAGGAATCCTCGCCACGCACATCCATAGATAAATTAATACAATGGCATCGATTTATTGTAAATTTGATATAATAAATTGGAGGAAGCTCGTAACCCTGCTATTAATTCCAGGAAATCCGGGCTCGGCGCATTTAAAACCAGCAGATATTACTCCAATTTCATAAAACCATCTATTTATCGGTAACATCACCGGACCACCACTGTCACCCTGAAATAATTAGAAAAATACAGATTGAAACGAGGTTAAAAATCGAGAGTTGTTCAATTACCTTGCAAACACCTCTCCCACCGTTTCCACGTGTGCATATCAACCGATCATCAACGATGATTGAACTTGTGAATGCAGAAAAAGCCGCGGCGCAAGTTTGGGTGGTAACTACTGGTATTTGTACTTCTTTAAGTACATCGCTCTGTGGTCCATCTGCGTTAAAAAGATCGGAAATAATGGAGAATCGACTATCATTGATTGATACTCACTTAAATAAATAGTACCCCATCCTGCAAGGAAAGGCCTAGTGTTTACGAAGTCACGCTCTGCAATTTTCCCCACAGGAAGACAAATGGGATGTATATTATCTAAAAATACATTGCTTAGAAGAGAAGCAGGTATCATTATCTAAGTGATATGGAATTTCAGAACTTCAGGCCTACACGTGAATTGTACATCACGCTCCAGTCTCAGGATAGCAACATCGTTTATATGCATACTCTTGTTGTATTCAGAATGAATGATCTTTTTCTCGAATCTCAAGTCAATGGGATGTGCTCCATCGTCGTCTCTCTTCAGATCCAAGTCCCCGAGGCGAACAACGACAAGGTCGTTACGTTCCGCGCAATGGGCAGCGGTTAATACGTGTCTGGCCGATATGAGAGAACCACCGCAATTCCATTCCAATTCAGAAGTTGGAGTTTTTTTAAATCCTAGTGCAGCCATCCAAGGCAATGCGTCTGAAATCAAGTTTTGTTGGGTATAATGAATTAATCACTGAATCAAGAGACGAAGTTTATAATGAGACATACTGAGTTTCGCTGGCATTCCACCGACTATCCTCGGGCGAAAGACATTACTGAAACCGCACTGAGGTGGAAGCAGAGGTCCGTATAAATTTCGTTCCGTCGAGCCTCCCGACTTGCCTGGACAACAAACGATCGGATTCTTGCCCTCAATACGGCAGATGAATTTCTTTGCGAAATCAGCCGCTTTTGCACCTTCTCTTCGCAGCAATTCTAGCAGAGGCTGGCAGTTTTTAATATCGATACACGTCCCTGCCACTTGAGTCGGTGTCATGCATTCTGTAATTCCTTTTATTTGGTAAATTATTCATTGATCATAAGAGACGTACGAACCTTGAGATATTGCTAACTTTAGGAAACTGATTAACATCAGACATGTAAAGAACATTGTGGATTTCATTTTTCTTTTCTGAAATGAGAAAAGGCATACGAGTACCCAGTCTTTATTTCTAATCATTAATTAATTTTCATGTGCTGTCGATGATAATTAGTTTTTATATTTAGTTNTTGTTATCCATGTAGTTTATAATTCGTCATTTTCTTAAAACGCTTCGTATTGAGCGAAGCGGTTGTTCACGCGTCAAAGGCCGTGTGTCCGGATCCGAGCCAACGCTCCCGATTCGGGGCTTACGCCAACCGAGCGCTCTGATTGGTCGGAGTTTTTTGTTAATAACTCCTCAACCACGCATCGGACAACTTTTTCGCTAAGGAAAATGCTGTTTAAAATTACGTCAGGAACCTCCCACTTCAATATCTTACACTAACTTTGGGACACCCTGTATACCTTCGTGATTGTATGCGTAACTTTCAAATTTGAAAGAAATGAAACGGAACAAATTCAAAGATTCGCTGCGTTATAATGGCTTCGACGGTCTATGGAAGTATAAAATGTGATACAGAAGCAACTTGGTATATATATACTTTGCTACATAAAAGTGTGGCCAGTTGGTTGCAGATAAACAAGCGTAAGTTTCTTGGCACCGCGGTCGCATTTAGAAAATTGCCATCTTTAGTTAATACCTCTCGTCAAAGTACATCTTTTAGTATCCTTGAAAGAGAAAGCCCTCGAAAGTAGAAAACAGTAGTAACAAGGGTAGCTGCAACAGTAAAAATCACCTTTGTCGATAAGAACAAATGCAGCGACAACTTGATTGTTTAAATGTATATTCCTTTTGCATTGTAATTACAGATAACGTCTAGTACACTAATATAAAAGAGCTTATAAATTTCTTGATAAAACACTTGTACCAGCTGAGTTTACTTTTGAAAATGACAGGCAAATTCAAAAGTTAAGGAGGAACGTTTACGAAGAACACGTGTGTCGAATTAATTAAGGTCCGGGTAGCTATATCAGTCTCAAAAGAGACGGGGCAGAGGACCAAGAACAGAGAGGCGAAAATATCATCGTATCATCGTATGTATGCTAATTGAACGAGGGCCAATCTGGAACGGACCAACCCAGTGGCCTCTATTTGATTATTATGATAAGTATTCGGCTAGAGAGGAGTTCCTTCACAGACGACGACGTGAAAACAGCTTTAATGTTCCTTCCCGAAGTTCTCTGGTACGATAGTAGAGAGTGAAGGTCATGAGAGTGAAAATCCGCTTCTGGGATTACACTGTCGTACCAAGTATCAGTGCTTTTCGCTTAAATTGAAGCTATCGCTAAAACCACCGTGGCTGCAGTAAATCAAGCTTGCTTACGTACCATACACAATTCATCGAGTGGAGTTTGTAAACTGACTTTCCACAGTGGTAAAACCGAATAACATTGCGCGGTGTTCAAAAGTACATTCGATTGTTATTTCCTTTACGCTTGAAAGTTATAACTTCTATACATTCTTGGAAATTCTTTTGTTAGGGATTCGGAGTTTGGAGCAATGATAATGTCCCACCAGACGAAAAAAGAATAATAAGAACAATTTATTCTTGTAGCATAATACAACAGACTGAACTATACCTATATCGAGCACCGGAGTCAAGCCGTCCCTTACTCTCACGCACACATGTATTACGCACACTCATGAAGCTCGGCCAAGCCTGCACGACGCACGTCGCACGACCAGTTTAGATGATGCGATTCAGCTCGCTGACTAACCCGAATAGCTCAACGGGCCCAAGCGGCTCGATGCGACCGAGTAGCTCGGCGCGACCGAGATTTTCGGGTACTTGCACATCTCTAATTATTAGTTGCGGTGATAGTAGGTGCAATGATTAGAAAGTGTAGGGTAAAATAATTAATACTTAATTAACGTGCTCTAAGCTACTCCTTTTTATTCAGTGTCTTATTAATCTTAAACAACAATTTCCAATTTTATTATCTTCAAGTCAGCGACGAAGTGATGAAATGTAGGTAGATACCGAGGAATCCTCGCCACGCACATCCATAGATAAATTAATACAATGGCATCGATTTATTGTAAATTTGATATAATAAATTGGAGGAAGCTCGTAACCCTGCTACTAAGTCCAGGAAATCCGGGCTCGGCGCATTTAAAACCAGAAGATATTACTCCAATTTCATAGAACCATCTATTTATCGGTAACATCACCGGACCACCACTGTCACCCTGAAATAATTAGAAAAATACAGATTGAAACGAGGTTAAAAATCGGAAGTTGTTCAATTACCTCGCAAACATCTCTCCCACCGTTTCCACGTGTGCATATCAACCGATCATCAACGATGATTGAACTTGTGAACGCAGAAAAAGCCGCGGCTCAAGTTTGGGTGGTAACTACTGGTATTTGTACTTCTCTAAGTACATCGCTCCGTGGTCCATCTGCGTTAAAAAGATCGGAAATAATGGAGAATCGACTATCATTGATTGATACTCACTTAAATAAATAGTACCCCATCCTGCAAGGAAAGGCCTAGTGTTTACGAAGTCCCGTTCTGCAATCTTCCCCACAGGAAGACAAATGGGATGTATATTATCTAAAAATACATTGCTTAGAAGAGAACCAGGTATCATTGTCTAAGTGATATGGAATTTCAGAACTTCAGGCCTACACGTAAATTGTACATCACGCTCCAGTCTCAGGATAGCAACATCGTTTATATGCATACTCTTGTTGTATTCAGAATGAATGATCTTTTTCTCGAATCTCAAGTCAATGGGATGTGCTCCATCGTCGTCTCTCTTCAGATCCAAGTCCCCGAGGCGAACAACGACAAGGTCGTTACGTTCCGCGCAATGGGCAGCGGTTAATACGTGTCTGGCCGATATGAGAGAACCACCGCAATTCCATTCCAATTCAGAAGTTGGAGTTTTTTTAAATCCTAGTGCAGCCATCCAAGGCAATGCGTCTGAAATCAAGTTTTGTTGGGTATAATGAATTAATCACTGAATCAAGAGACGAAGTTTATAATGAGACATACTGAGTTTCGCTGGCATTCCACCGACTATCCTCGGGCGAAAGACATTACTGAAACCGCACTGAGGTGGAAGCAGAGGTCCGTATAAATTTCGTTCCGTCGAGCCTCCCGACTTGCCTGGACAACAAACGATCGGATTCTTGCCCTCAATACGGCAGATGAATTTCTTTGCGAAATCAGCCGCTTTTGCACCTTCTCTTCGCAGCAATTCTAGCAGAGGCTGGCAGTTTTTAATATCGATACACGTCCCTGCCACTTGAGTCGGTGTCATGCATTCTGTAATTCCTTTTATTTGGTAAATTATTCATTGATCATAAGAGACGTACGAACCTTGAGATATTGCTAACTTTAGGAAACTGATTAACATCAGACATGTAAAGAACATTGTGGATTTCATTTTTCTTTTCTGAAATGAGAAAAGGCATACGAGTACCCAGTCTTTATTTCTAATCATTAATTAATTTTCATGTGCTGTCGATGATAATTAGTTTTTATATTTAGTTCGAAAGTTTCGCTGGTAAATAGTAAGACACAGGAAAGTAATTAATTATTTGTACAAATGTAATAAATCGGAAGTACATTTCGTCTACACTTCTAAAAAATAGATTTTTCCTTACCTTCTGCACGTTCGTACACTGGAAATTCTTTACCTAGCGAAACAGTGAGATTTGAAAATTGTATACGCACTAGCCAGAATGTATGGTTCTTTATAGTACGTTATGATAATTAAATTTTTTTATTCCGTACTATAAAACGTATACGCGTATTAAAAGCACGACAATATTTACCAAACGTGTACTATGCTTTCTGAAAATGTTCGTATCGTGCACATTAAACTTCCACGTCGTGATACGTGAGACTATAAAGATTAATACAAGCAGGAATACGATGCCATCGTTTTATTGTAGAATAGATGTACGTTTGCTTATGAAGACCGACTATACTCGTAGTCCCGAGAGACTAAGAGCGGGCACAGTTTAGTTTTTGATCGTTCTGCGCATCTCAATGCTTTACCGTATATACTGAACCGTGTGGAGGGAGTTCGCTGCGATCCCCACCACCCTCCCAAGCTGCGCGAAACGCTCCTCGACTCTCGGGACTGCAAGTATAGACAAAAGGTCTTAAGCAGTATTCCCACTATCCGGCAAACGCCGGTCCGGAGCCGGTGACTGTCGGTCGAAACCAGGACCGAAGTTAGTAGGCTAGAGGATAGGGAAAAGCGTGTAAAAGCGAGGATGCCTTGGGCCCCCGGTCGAAATCTGCAGACAGGCTACCTGCTGTTTAGGTTCGAGCCGCCGCGGCGCCGGTCAGCGGCAGGTCAGCGGCACTTTTCGGCCGAAATGCAGAGAAAGCCTAGCCACCGATTTTTCCGACTGTTGTCGGTCGGTTTCTTGTTAAATTGTTACTTCATAATTTTTATAATAACGTCGAGCCAAATGTATATTATAATGCGAATGACAATATGATAATGAAAATCATTGATGCGAAGCAAATATACGTATATTGTTATCTGCATGATGTTAATAAACAATGTTTTAGCTTTTGGGAATCAGTAGAATATGTGTATAAATAAGATACTGATTGGAGTGCGAGTGTATCGCCCTCGCTTCTCATTGGTTCTATGAACCATTTTTTTCTCTCATTCCACCATTCTCCTTCACGTATTTCAGTACATAATGTAAACGATGTATTGACCTCACGTCATTCGCCAAGAATATACTATAGAGAATGGTGGCTTTTTTCTTTACAACCATTGATTGGTCACCACAGGAAAAGCGATATATCGGCAACGGAAGAATAAATGATCGATTGAAACATGAAAAGTTGCACCATTTAAAAGTGGAACACGTTTATTAAATTCCATATGTTTAAGTTTAAAGCAGTAACGGATGCTGCAATACATATTTGCATGCTTAATTAAACGGCGAAACATTTAACGCATTTATAGTACTTGATTAACGCGTGTAATTTGTTTTTTGGTTTATTCGATGTCGTTCCACAGCAGCTGAAATCAAATACAAATGTAACATGCAAAATTTTGTGTAAAATTTTTGCGAAAAGGAGGACGGGCATTTGAATAAGTGGAATAATTATTATTCCAGTCGCGGCGAAATTGTAGTATTGAGACAAAACATGCGAAATGTCTTTCATTAATGATAGTAGCATTTTAAGTCTTGTCGTCATTTAACAATTAGAGTAATTTGTTTTTGATAACGCACAAGTCTTTTGAGTGTAGCACATTTAGAATCGTTACTTTTTAAGTGCAGGGCCGGTGTGACCATTTGCGGGGTCGGGTTCAAAAATTTTGCGGGGCCAGAATACACATTTAAATCCTA
>NW_017177041.1:107626-108405 GCF_001652005.2 Ceratina calcarata
CTATACTATTTAGCACGTAGCTATTTATTATTAGCGTTGTTCTTCCGACGTCTGATTTCTTTTTAATTATAGGAAATGCGTTTTTCTAAAATACCTAACTTTTTGGGATTGATTGTATAGCCAATACATCCTTAATGTCAATGTGCCTCATGTCAGTGTGCAGCAAGTTGTCATCGATTAGTGGATTATGCGATTGCATTTTCCTTACACACCAGAAATATTCAATTTACCATATGTGGGGTCCTGCAAAATGTGTGATGAGTTTTCGTTGACCGCGGGATCTTTCAAAACGCGGGGCTGGGTTCCGGCGAACGCTCTGAACCCGTCTCGCGCCGACTCTGTTTAAGTGTAAGGATACGTTCCATCTAAGGAGTCGCTTCTCCGACTAAAATGTCGATTCTAAGCTACCGATATTGAAGTCCTTGGACCTTCAACAATCAATTTGACCAAAATTTTCCAGGAACCTTTTAACCTTTATTTTCTCCAGGACGACAGCTTTTCCCTCCGTGAGTTTTCATAACACCGTTTTAATTGCTTTCAGCCGCGACGTACGAAAGAGTAGAAGAGTACCTATAATAGTGCTGCTAGAGAAATTAAGCGACTGTACGAGTGTTGATGAGTTTCCTTATTTTCAATCGGTATGTGTGATCAATTAAAGTAACATTTTATAGCATTTTATTATTAAGAAGAGTTTCTTCAATGGAAGATTTATATTTGAATATCACTTGATTTTTATTTATTGCATTTCAATATCTGTTATTTGGCGAACACTATAAGAA
>NW_017177042.1:0-867 GCF_001652005.2 Ceratina calcarata
CTCGTCGCTGGTTTCCATCGGGGTTGCGTGGTTATCTTTTTTCTTTTCTTTTATCCTGCTCGTTGCCGCCACGCTGCCACCGCCACCACCACTGTTTGCCGCCTCCCTGCAATAACATCGTTTCGATTTGTTAAAACCTCTCAAATAATATTCACGATTGCATTTATTAAGAAACTTCTAATAAACTTTTAGGTGAAAATAACTGTTATGAAACACAATCTCAATTATAATCACGGATTGTGGATGTTTATACAAAATAAACCATTTGTCATATTCATTTAAAGAAAATCTGGTTTCAGATTTATACAGTTTACATTAAACAGTTTAATAACCTTAGCACTTAAAAATCTGTGTGCACATAAAAAGTTGGACATATTCTTCAATTTATCTCTGTTATAGGCCAAAAGTTGTGAAAACCTGCGATTTGTAGCTCATAACCATGTTAACCAATTTTTATGAAACTTTGTATATCTATACATAATTTACTTCGATCTATTACAAACGTTTCAAATTTTTATTAAAGACCCCAGTAAAAAAAGTTAATGTCAAATTTTGTCAAACACATGTACGAGTTCCGTTAATTGCATTTCCGACTGCAAAAACACTTATAGATGGCTCGTTTCCTACAAGATTAATATCTGTTTTAAATTTTCCAATTGATTACTTCAGCCAGAAATATTAGTATATCGAACAGTCTGCAAATTCTCAATATTAACTTTTCTAACTATCTAAAATCGGTGTTTAACTTGTACTTCTATTAGAAAATGTTTCATAATAGATAATTTTATCTTATCAAGATTTATACTTTAGAAAATTACGCAATGAAAGTTCAGAAAAATATAAATTTGACGCCCAAATATTCTATAA
>NW_017177043.1:0-867 GCF_001652005.2 Ceratina calcarata
TAATCCACAAGTTTCCTTGTCATTCTAAATGTAGGAATTTTGAATAATTTATAGGTAGTTTAATAGAATTCTAAAATCATGGCAGACGATCCAAATCGAGACATTTTACCGGTGAAGGAAGGTTCTTACGCGGATACTTGCCGTAGTAGCATAGGTCTGTATCTGTTACTTGTTCCTCTTCATTAAGTATAGCATGTACACAAGACTCAATCTAAAAAATACTTTTTTCATTTTTTGCAATATCCATTATGAGATTCTTATAGAGATACACTGTGGAAAGTCTCCGCTATCTGTTGATTAAAAATGAACTCTTTCGCATTCTCAGTTTTTATGTAATCCCTAATTTTCTCCAAAATCATGCATTTTTACACACACCGTTATTATTTCGTTAGGACATTTATGCTTTTAGATTTGTCTTTGGCACGAGAAACTCTATAAGAATCGCGTAGTAGGTATTGGAAAGCTTTGTTGTAATTGATAGTAATTTGCATTTTAAAAATGATCGAAGATCCCAGGGAACGACACATCGTGGGCAAACTCGATCGTTGCGAGTTAGAGGACAAATATTTACGATTACTCGAGGAGGCGCATAACTTAAAAAAGCTTGCTAACCGGCAGGAAGATAAAATAAAACGATTAGCGACGAAGTTAATGCGAGTGACTGCCAATACAAAATCGTGTTCGGCTTCTTTGGATGTTTACGAAAATAAGAATAAAATAATCGCTCTCGAGATCGAGAATACTAAGGTGAGAACTGAATTCTTTCGCAAATGAAGCAACAAAGAAATAATACACGAAACATGCGGCTTAAATTTACATATAAAATTATAGGAAAGTGTTAAAGTTTGATTAGGTTTTAGACTGATA
>NW_017177044.1:0-867 GCF_001652005.2 Ceratina calcarata
CTAGGATAATTAGTATTTTCATATCCTCCGTCATTAATTTTTTTCTTATTAATTACAACGAATCATCTCGATGATGAATATTTTTCAAACCATTTTTTTATACGTACATAAAATCTGGAGTTTACTCATTATTACTACTACTTCCAATCTCCTCTAGGAAAATTAGCATTTTTATATCCTCCATTATTAATCTTTTCCTTATCAATTACAACGAATCCCATATCTTGATTTATCGTCTTTCCGGTTAAATCCAGATATTAATTGATTCGAGAAACTTGATTCAAAAAAGAAAGGAACTCGAGTGACCATGCGTTTTCCGCTCATTACCGACGTAATAAAAAAAAAATTAGGAAATCCTGATTTATGAATTGATGATCGCGCAAATCCGAGTTATTTCAAACATGTTGCTTTTATTTCGACACCCATCCGCCCCCGTGAGTTTCGTTACCACGACACGTCAGCGTTCACGGTATTGTAATTCCTGTTTCTATCGTCGTGGAAAATTCATACGAATGAAATTGCTAGACAGTTAACAGTCTACAAGGCTACGAGCAAATTCTTTGCCATTGCGACGACATTTCCCCAACGTCTATTATTATATTATATCGTCTATTATCGTATTAAAAACAATGAATGTACACACGTATACCAATGTCCCTGAACAGCTCAACCATTGCAATATGCAATTCTGAACATTCTTGTGCATTGATACTGGAATTTACAGTCGTTTCTCAGTTCTCAACTTGTTGCTTATCTATATCTTTCTTGATACATATTAATGAAAATCGAGGATATATTTTTAAACGTTTTATTTCATTCTTGATTTCAATGAAATTTTAAAGAATCTTAATCAACAATGAAATAAAA
>NW_017177045.1:0-867 GCF_001652005.2 Ceratina calcarata
AAGTGTGCGAATACATAATTTGATATGCAAATGCGCGATGTGAAAAATAATATTCCTCACATATTTTAGTCATAAGGCGCGGATATTTGCAAATGAAATGTCAAACCGTTATATGACACTAGTAATAAATTCAGTATTTCTGTCTGGTGTTGATATCAATAATAAATAAATATTTAATAAATAAAGTAATAAATCGTAATATTCAGTATTTCTGTCTGGTGTTAATATCAAACCATTATTACATAATTTACATAGGTTAGTTATTTCATGTTAAGACATGAGACATAACAGATAGATATGTTTTTTATTTCGCACAAATCAGAAGTAATCTCGAAAAATCATGAATCAATAAAGAATCAGCGTGATTGAGAACGAACGCGATGAAATCACTTATGATTCTCAAGTAGCAGCACATGCCTTTCTAGTCTTTAAAGCAAGTAGTTACGAGAGAAAAGTTCCGAGTCTCGAGTTCTCGTTTCGATCATTATTCTCCCGGATTTTAATTAACCGCGCGAGAGAAAGCACGTATTTTTAATACCTTAACGAACTATTTTCGTTCGCGGCCGGTAATTAAGATTGATGGGAAGTTCAAATACGTAATTGCGCCGGACGGAGGCTTTCCTCCTTTTTTTCTTCCGCACTCGGCGCACTTCATCAATCAAATATTCTCCTCTCTTTTTTTCTTGTTTTGCTTCGGTTTCTTCGGGCTCGTTCTATCTTCCTCGCACGGCGTCGTTACGCATTCCGGAGGAGCTACGCCACGCATCTGCTGCCGAGGAATGAAGCGGGATGGGTTGCATTGTGAATACGCGAGGGCGTAGTATGTACCGCGCGCGCGTTTTGCACGCACTACCTCATTGTGCCGTG
>NW_017177046.1:0-867 GCF_001652005.2 Ceratina calcarata
TCAATACCCGATTCTTACTCGATATAACAATAATATATTGTAAAGTATAACATAAACGTGAATATCTCTTTAATTATCAAATTAGAATTGTAATGAATTTTTACTATAACAGAATTATATTGATTTTCAATTTTAAACAGAATTATATAGAATTACGTTTGAAGACTTCCAACGAATTTCCCCTTGAAATAGTATTAAATTGTAATTGTATTGAATTTTACTCTAACGGAATCATAAACGGTAGAACAATCGCAAAACGCAGCGTGTTGCTGCGATGAAATTCTACTGTTATGCTGCAGACAGTCAAACATAGAATCGCCTAGAATTACTTTTGAAATTCCATTCAGTTTTCCTCCGAAATCGTAATGTATTTATATTTTCACTGAAATGCTATACAATTACATCAATAAAATTAATTCGCACTTAAATAGTAGATGAAGTAAAATTGATAAATTAAACGAAGTAATGTGGTTTTTTAACTATGATGCCATATTCTGCTACTGCTGGAGTTAGATCTTCCATGGTGAGAGTATAGCGGCGATCTTTGCCTTTGGTTTTCGTGTTCTGATTCGCTCCGCGTGTCTTGCAGTGCTGCAAAGCGTCGTTCGCTATTTCCGATATAAATTTCTGGGCAGCTAACGAAACCAATCTCACGCTAAAAAATAAAGACGTACACAGTTAGGAAATATATGCTTATAAATTGATTCCCTTTCAGCTTACAATCTCATTCTTATATCTACTTTACAATATAATAATCAAATATCATCATCTTCAAAATAAAATCAGGAAATATATTTCTATTTAGATTTCACGTAAACAGATAAGTTCAAATATGATTGTATACCAAAAAAAGGTCAAGTATATATC
>NW_017177047.1:0-867 GCF_001652005.2 Ceratina calcarata
CGAAGTATTCATTTTGATCTGGCATCGAAAATCAGAATAAATACAAAAATGCATTTATTCAATAATTCTATCAAATAAAAGATTAATGTAAAGCGTTTACCACTAAAATGTGAAAACTACAAATTATTTCATATGACTATTCTCATCGAGTCATCCTGTTTAACAATTTCTCTACAGATTTAGATCTTTGGTCAAACTGACGAATCAACAAACCACACTGCGCGTCGATGAGTGTTCAACTCACCTTTTCCGAATTCTCGAAGTCCAGCTTGAACGCCCAAAGTTTCAGCCTCGCGGGTAATTCCGAGATCGAGGCCAAAGTGAGAAGAAACTGCTCGGCCGATCCTAAAGGTAGGTCAGGATTGGCGGCCTGCGCCTCTTGTATCCTGGATCTCTCCTCCTCGGTCGGCAGCATTGTCAATAATTTCTGTCGCAAACAGGAACGGGACCAGGGAACGGGTAGGAAAAATCGGATGAACGAAGAACAAGAACAGAAATCAATCGAAAATTAGAGAAATGAGGAAAAATGTTGAAAACAGGTCAGTAGATTTCCGTTTCAACTGAAGTGGGATTACCGTAAACCAAAGCTCGTTACTTATGCAATCATACTTTTTAAACGAAGTTAGGGGAACATTTCGTTTGGGGATTAGATTAAGAAATCCATGGAAATATATCTGAATTTTTTCTATCTCATTGGAACGATGATACTTTTTGTTATAAATGGTAATCAAATCACTAAATCAATCGTTACACTTTATAATGATTGAAATCAATGTCGCACTGTTGAATTATAGACGAATATAATGCATGAAATGTATGAAACATTAAAAGTGATCGCTCAATCTTACCTCGATACCCTCTCTGTTC
>NW_017177048.1:0-867 GCF_001652005.2 Ceratina calcarata
TAAATAATACCATCCGTCGTGGATGGATGCAGATGTAAGATCTCCTTTACAATCTGTTTGATTTCGTGGTCTATGGACTCGAGCGTGCTCAGCGGTGGCGGATTAGCCACTAAGGTATGTATGTATCTAGGCAGGAGGTGTGTTCTTATCAAGTTTATTTTCTGATGGGGTTTTAGCCCCATCCTTCTGATATTTTCTGCCGCTTTAACTATATTGTTAATTTGCTGGCGGTGTAGGCCCGTCCAGGGACCTATTGGGACACCTAAGTATGTTGTTAGATCCTCTGGCTCCATGGCCGGAATAGGATCATTGTTCATCTCTAGTTTTGGATCTTTAATGTGCCACGTTTTGTTTTTACAGACGATCTGGAAGCTGCCACATTTATTACTTTGTATAGACATTCCTAGACCCGATAAATACTTATTAAGCTGTTTAATTTGCTTTTTAGCTTCAGAGGTGCTTGACGCCAATAATACCAGATCGTCTGCAAAAGCTAGGATGGAGACATTCTCCTCTCCTATTCTGACGCCCTCCGTCGTCTCGTCAAGCACTTTAACTNTCCCTTTGCTTTTATTTTTGTTTTGCAGCCATCGTACATGCCCTCAATGTACTTTGCGATGGCTGCAGGGATTCCTTTGTTTATTAGGCCTTTGCTGATGATCCTGTGGGGAACAGTATCAAAAGCCTTTGCGATGTCGATCACCGTGACGACTCCACCCATACTCTGTTTCATCGCGCTGATTGCCTTATCCAATATTGCTATATTTTGCTTACACCCGTCTTGTTGGGTGAAGCCCTTCTGCCTCAGACTAATCTGAATGGCAGATTTCAGCCTGCTGTCCAACATTGATGAATACAGCCTACCCA
>NW_017177049.1:0-866 GCF_001652005.2 Ceratina calcarata
CGATGAGCAAGGGATCCGGACCGATCCCGAGAAGATCAAGGCCATAACCGAGATGTCAGCGCCAACCACGACGAAGAGGCTACGACGCTTCTTAGGAATGATCGCCTGGTACCGGCGATTCATACCCAACGCCTCAACGTTGACTGCGCCACTAAACATACTGCTGAAGAAGAAGCAGCCAAGGAGCTGGGGCAAGAGCGAGCCTTTCGTGATTTAAAGGAACATCTCGTAACGACTCCAATCCTGGCATGTCCTGATTTCGCACAGCAGTTCACGCTACAGACCGACGCCAGTACCACGGGGCTCGGAGCAGTCCTGACGCAGGAACTCGACGGAAGGGAACGAGTCATCGCCTACGCCAGCCGAACGCTGCTACCCGCTCGAACAGCTTGCCGGTCTCGTCCAGCAAATAAATTGGCCGGTATGCGGACGGTGAGTCCGCAGGCCTACCTTCCTTTCTCAGGAGAACCATCCTTGCGTCCTTGCCCAAGTGAGATCCACTACGGACTCCCCCTGAAAGCGGATGAACGTGCTCCGGGACCCCCGGTTCAACAACCGGAGGCCCAGCCCTGCCGCCCAATCCAAAATAGTCTCCCCCTTAGCATCGTCCCGGGTGTTGCCCTATGCACGCATGTGGGCGTTGAAATCACCCAGGACGAGTACCTGGCGGGACTGACATCGGCGGTAAACTACCGACAGCCCGTTCAGGTACGTCTCGAATGTTGCGAGGCTGCTGTTGGGGAAAATGTAACAGCCTGTGGAGATTTTAGTAGTATCCTAAAATCTCTATGCGTGTTCACTCGGTAAATGGAAGACGTGGCACTGATTAACTATATATATTTCTTTATAACAATAAACTAGTGCAC
>NW_017177050.1:0-865 GCF_001652005.2 Ceratina calcarata
AGCTGTACATAAGACATTTACCTCGCAACAGTCTAACCTTTATAGAAATTCTTCTGTCGAATACGAAGGGAAGGAAGATTGAATTGAAAAGCAGTTTTTAATGTTCGATTCATTTGCACGTTTATTCGCGATGCCAAGTGTTTGATTTTTATCGTACAACGGGACGCAGGTTTTTAACTTTTGGGACCGAGTAAACTTAGTGTTTTACTATTTTGAGACACTGTTTTTGGTATGATGAAATTAATGTTTTTTGTGTGACCATCAACAGGTATGCTTTAACGGTGCCGTGAAAATTTCGGTGACAAACGTGACAAAGTTCCGGGTGAAATGAATCTCATTTGTATAACACTGCAAAATAGATACTTCTCTTATTTTCTTAGCGGTTCTGCATGCGAAACACATAAACTGGCACTGACAACGAGAGATCCTACGGTCCCGGTAAATTTATTCGAAGATTAAGCGGGTATTTATCGGCGCGGCACGGGGCCAGCGAGACATAATCGTCTCTTTTGTATGCAAATTCGAATTACGTTTGCGAATAATCTACCTTTGTCGAATAAATTTGCCAGAGTCTCGATCAAAATCAACTGCCCTCGCAGTGATTAAAGGAGCACGATCGCATCTAATCAATTTTTTACCTCCCATGCGACCCACCGTCGTGTACACATTTAACGATTTTCGAAAAGAAATACTTTGACGATTCGAGGTACACTCTCGTATAAAAACTTTGATTTCACTCTTAATATGTTTTTTAAACACTGCAAGGCTATCAGCTTTTCCAAATATTTAATCATTATCAATTCTTTAAAATCCTCTGAAATATACCTTTGGAAATGTGTCCTAATCTCTTAAGGTTGCATGAATC
>NW_017177051.1:0-865 GCF_001652005.2 Ceratina calcarata
GAATTGATTGCTTCGGCCTGCTGGTTATCTGGTAATTATAACGGGCACGCGTGTAATCAATTTGCAACTGCCGCGTTATACACGAGAGATAACGCGTCGACCCGCTCGCTCGGTTGTATTTATGGATTAGAATTTACATTATTGCTCGTACTCGAATCGATTCGCACTTTAATCAGAGACGATAGAACCGTTTGTAAACACGGTTTGGATCGCAGTTAAACGACACGCTTGATTAGCCGTTGGCTCGATCGAGATTTCGTTCGACGCTTTTAACCGTGGATGCTCGATTGAGAGCACAGAGTAGCAACGGTCTATAGAGCCTCCGCGCTTTTACGGGGCGAAGGCGTGACCCTAGAAAATTTGCTACTCACTAGCTCGTTGGCTAACTGGCTGACTGAGGCTCTCCTTTGTATACGTCGAATTTCGGGGAATTTATTTACAATCCATCGGTAGATCTATCTTAGTAACTGGTTAGGGTTTTGCTTTTTCTATTTCATCTAAAAATAAAAAAATGGAATTTCGATTTGTTCGTCTCAAACTTAAAAAGGTCAGCTTAAGCGGTAGATTCCAATTTTAACACAAGACAAAATGTCAATGAAATTGGCTAAAAATGTGGGTTTACGCCATTCGATTCTACGTCTTTATTTATCAGACAATCAAGAAAAAAATGTGTTTTAATTCTTACTTTAAAATATATTCATAGAATAAATTTTAAAATTGTCAATACTCATACAACACATTTTAAGACTCCGATTATTATTCAATGAAGTTAAGTTTTACGAAGTAAAGCAAAAGTCGTAGTTACTATACTTTGGACCTTCAGCATTTTTATATTAATTAAATATTAGACAATTGGTCCTGATAC
>NW_017177052.1:0-1573 GCF_001652005.2 Ceratina calcarata
CTTTCTTTCTTACTAGAAAGCTACTCTGTGATTTGTTAACTCTTTTTTTTTTTTTTCATTTTATTTCACGTTCGCGACTCTAAAGCACATGGAGAAGAGAGGTTTTTTTCGTTGAGCATATTTTTTTTTTTTTGTATTCTCATTCGTTTGCTTGCTGATGCAGTGGGAAAGTAGAAAAAAAAGGCCCTGGGTGAACGAACGTTTAACCGTCGACTGCTGGGAAAATAGCTTCATTGTGGATTTCAACGTCCCCCTAGCTCGATTATCATTAAAAAAACTTGCATTAAAATCGAGTGATTAGAATTGAGAATTTAATCACAGATTCAATATAATTTAAATGTTAGTGACGTTAATTAAGAACATTTTGCTGTTCCAGAATTATTGCATTGAATTTTCAATGACTCGTGAAATGCATTATTCAGTTTTCCTCTGAATTAATTAAATCTGCGATTAAAAACTATCGAGAAAATTAGCGTCAGTTGAATCCGAATAAATTACGACGAATTAATCGACGGTTTTTAAACGCAAGAGGGTTTAAGGTAACGAAAGAGCGTGGATTGTTTCGCGGTTGCCAATTTGCTTTTCCATGGGAACAACGCGTTCCGCGGTAAATAAGGTAGCCGCGTTTGTTGCCCCGGAATCCGGGTGTTGGCCCACTTAGGCCGAGTTTGCCCCGTAGAGGCGATCAAAGGGGTCGGCTTTGAAGCACGCTCGGGGGTAGCGGAGCCGCCTGCATGTACACATGCTCGTATTCATCTGCACCTTTTCACCGTTTTCCATCTTCGCCTCAAAGTGTACCGAGCCTCGCGGCTCTCTATTTTTTTCCCTTCCTCTTCCTTTTTTATTATTTTTTTTTTTTTTTTTTTTTTACTGCCTCCGAGGGTGCACGGTCCGGGAAAAAATTCCTCCAGCCACCGGCGAAATTATTTAGGCTTCTCCA
This sequence comes from Ceratina calcarata, assembly GCF_001652005.2. NCBI lineage: Eukaryota > Metazoa > Arthropoda > Insecta > Hymenoptera > Apidae > Ceratina > Ceratina calcarata. The sequence continues at coordinate 941 of NW_017177052.1, forward strand.
ACGCGTCAGAGTCTATTTTTAAACGTCGCAATTTTTTAAAGAGGCCTCCACATCAACGACCCTGATTATTTGTATTTACAATTTATTTCTTCATCGTTCATCTCTTCATTTTGTTTAACGAATCGAATTCTCTCTCTTCTTTCTTGGTAATCCCACGTGCTTCGCGGAATCTGCAAATGGAATTATTAATTGTGGACAGGATGATCAAAGGAGTTTTCAGGGGATGCCGGGAGCGGATCATCGTGGAGGGAGCGGATCATCGTGGAGGGAGCGGATCATCGTGGAGGGAGCGGAGTGATCGAATGGAACCGTCTCCTCGCAGGTTGAACATTTTATGCATCTCCGGGCCGAGTTTTACAGGAAACCTTTGGCTCTCTCCCCCGATTTAAGCGGATTCGCTGCACCAGCGACGCAGCCGGCCTCCTCTCTTTTTTTCGGCTAAGTACTCCACTCTCATCTTTCCCTTGTCTTTTTTTTTTTTTTCCACGCGAACGGCTCGTTGCTTCCATCTTTTCTGTTCAGAGAGAGGAGCGAAACGTTGCTGTCATAGCTTTTAGGAGCTTTGCGACTGCACGTACATCTTCGTTCCTTTTATTTCTCCGCCCTTTGTTCTCTCCGTGCTTCCACGTAGAC
>NW_017177052.1:2243-10339 GCF_001652005.2 Ceratina calcarata
TTATACAAATACTATCTGTACTTTTAGAAATTCATTTATGCCAATCCTGCATGTTTGAAATATTGCAATCTTATAGTTACAATATTTCTGCAACGTTGCTGTAATATTGAGTGCTGTTGGAGTAAGTATGTTGAAGTACAAAGGTACAGCTTGTAACAATGAAACTGAGTCAGCTCAAGTTTGTATTAATTTTCTCTAAGGCAACAGAATTCAAAACGAGTAATAAATCTAAATCTTATTTTTCAATACTGTTGATTATTTTTCAACACAACTTCTATTCTAGACTTATTACTTGTTTTGAATTTTATCCCCTTAGGGGAAACTAACACCAGAACTGGCTCAATTTTATTATTACTAGCTGTACTATCATACAATGATTGGACATACACCTAATTTTAATGTTGAAATAAATGATTGAACGCTTCTTACAAGGGATTGATAGATAATTTGAATGAAATCGTGGAACCAGAAGATATTTTATGTATGCAATACTTTTTATTGACCGACCCTGATAACGTTAAAGAACGATCTTTAATTGGCTGGCTAAGCGGAAAGAGCGAGGTGGGAAACGAATATTCCACGATTGATTTTCACGCCTCTTTCAGCGGGATGCGAAACGGTAAACGAAACGACCAGTGGGTGCGTTTTCACGCGCCATCGAGTTATTTAATTAGCGAAATGACCGCCGCGCCGTTCGATTTTTCCCCCTTTTTCTTTCCCTTCCCCATCCGTGCGTCGTTAATAACGCGTGTTTCCCTTCTTTCCACCCTCGATTTCCTCTCGTAGATTATTAAATAACGCACCGACGGTATTCAGTAATCAATTAAAAATTGTTTTCGGTCGATTCTGATTTAATTTTTTAATCAGGACACTTCGTAGCGATTCGCCTTGTTTTCTCTAATTTAATTCCTGTGTCTCTGATTAAAATAAAATCTATTTTATTTAATTTCATTTAATTCCTGTGTCTCTTAGTTGAATTTAAATAAACTCTATTTCGATGGTTATTTAATAAACGAGCAGGGGAACTGTTCCTAAGCGTACTTAATCTTCCCTTCTTAAACAATTAGGCCAGTCGAGAAAGCTTGCGAAAAATATATCAGATCTCTGTGTTCCCAGGCCATTTCGGGGTTGGCAAATAATTTGTTAAATTCACGAACGCTGAGACGTTTGCCGGGAAAAAACAAGGCTTCCCTGACGGGTGTATCGTTCCACGGTTGTTGGAAACGAGCTTCCAGGGACATCACTGCCGTCAGTGAACACATCCTGAACGCATCGATCCGCGATGATCAATTATACACTATACGAGTCGCACACGCAGGAACAAACTATCTAAAGACAAATATTGACCCATTTCCGGTTGCCCAGACCGCCGTCGCCGCCGACTGCTAATTACAATTTTATCGACCTTGCTCGACCGTCGAACAGGTCAGTTAAATAATGACAAAAATTGTTCCAAGGACATCTGACTTTACTATCAAAAATTTTTATTAAACACTTGAAACTATGGTTTACAATTTTATTGAAGAACGGATTTTTTCTGAGAGGCAGACGTTCGATCTGGACAGAATGGGCCGAGCGTGATTCACGTCGAGGCACTAATTCTATAACATTAAGTTTTCTCACGACAAGACGCATGGGGTAATTAGCTAATGATATGTGAGGACGTGCTTAATCGTTAATGAAAAGGTGTGCGACGACGACCACGCCGGATATAAAGCAACGGCCCTGCAATTGTTGCGCGCACCTAATCCCTAGTTAGAGGTACGTCGACGTCACCACGAACGCTACCAGTCTAGCGTCGTATCGAATCAATCCCTCGACAAATTTTTAGGTCCCGTGTTAGGTCTCGATTAGGCGCCTCCACCATCCATAATTGTACAACTAGATTAGCCATTAGAGTTAAATTAGAGCCTCGTTTAGGCCTGAATTACATCCTTAGGTCCGTTTTAGGCTTGAGCTCGCAGTACCCTGTGTTTCTCAATTGTTCAATTATTAATCCGTTCGTTTACACCTGGCAATTATTTTTAACCCTTTGTACTCGAGCGGCGCTGCTACGGCGCCCGGCACGAAAATTAATTGCAAACTGTAATATTTAACAGATTTTGTTGTATTCAATAAAAATGAAAAAATTGGTAAAATTTTATTATTTGTATACGTTCTTTTGGGTATAAAATGATTTGAAGTACCCCTAAAGTTCTTCTCTAATATAGCCGAAATCGTCTCGAGTTGCTGGTTCGCCCGAGCGCAAAAGGCCTCCAGTGCAAAGGGTTAATAATTTTGTCCAGCTTGACCTCCTGCAAAAATAATCAAATTCTCTCTTTGAAATGATTCGTGGTGTAAAGGTATTAATTAAGATTGTCAGAAACAATTTCGTCGCTCAAGTGACTGAGAGGTGAGTGATTCGATTTAACGGTGGTAGCATGAGTGGTGACGGTTCGAGGCCCAAGATCGACTAATTCGACGGACAGGTCCTAGAGCCAACGATTATCACTTTAGTAGAAAATATGTTTGCACTACTCTCTTCTCTCTCTCTCTCTCATTCTTTCTCTCTCTCGTTATAATCAAAATACCGGATCCTTTCTCTCCTTTTTTTTCTCTCTCACTCTCTTTTTTCATTTTTTTTTTTTTTTGGTTTGAGTTTTTCATTTTGGTTTAATGTGTGCACGCGCTGTCACACGATGATTAAAATCGCTCGATGCTCTAGCTACGAAAAAGGTCTCTCTCTAACGATAGAATCAACTCTCTCGCTATATATAATATATAATATGATATATTTATATAGGTGATATGTACCAAATGGAAGATTCATGTTTCCGCGTTGCCGTTTGCACGCGAGACGACCCGCCGATTCCCGTCACTCACCGGTTTTTAAGCTCGACCGACGAATTTTTCTGCTGGTTTTTTTTTTTCTTTTCTTTTTTTTTTGTACAGTTTTCGTAACGGAAACGACCGAATCCCCCGGAGTATTAAAAAGTCATTTTGAAAAAAGCGATCGACTCCGCTTTTACCTTCCGTTACCTCCGGGGGATCCGCCGGAAAATAAACAGTTTTTCTAACTCCGAGAACTCGCCAATAATTTTTGATCGATTGTCAGAGACTACAGAGAGAGGGACGGATGAATAGAATTCCTCTGATGCGGTTGCCGGGGTGTGTCGTTTCGGTTCCAGGTAACCGCGGAAATTCGTCCCGCGGGAAACGGTCGCCGCGACTCATTATATTTGTTCTTTTTTTTTTTTTTCTCGAAATCATCGGATGGCCTCTTAAAACGTTATCCCCGGAGCCGTCCCGACGACGCTCGTTACAAGAGACGTAGTTTTCCGTAGTTTTGTTCACAGGACGCCTCCGGGAGCCGCTGCATACATTACATACGATATTATCTATGTATACCTTAAATCGATCACTGTGTCTAAAACGTAGAGACACCTACATACGTCACCGAGCAAAAGTGATGACACCGGGATGACCGGCTGCCTCGAAATCGTCTACTGCTCGACGGCACACGTACATGTAATTAGATATACAGCTGCGTATGTATACGTATATGTACATTGCTTAACAAATATCCTCTTAAGTTTCTATTTTGTTAACGTGTTTTACGGGATTAATTCACGAGGTGCCATTGCCTGTTTCTTTATACACGTGTCCTTGCGCGCGTCTGGCTTTTTAAATCCGTTTGGCTGGTTCTCTCCGTAAATATATATATATGGCAGCCGTGCGACGGAGCTGAAAAGTCGCTCTCTATTTTTTTTTTCTTTTTCTCCTCCCCACCTCCGTTGACCTTTCTCTCATGCTTCAGCTGGGCGCACGAACCCATATTCTCTTTTTTCTTTAACTCCGGATGAGAAAAAAAGGAAAGGAGAGAGCCGAGAGAAATGAAATTATTCTGTTCCGTGTGTGTGTGTGTGTTTCTGTGGGTGTGCTCGCGTTTCAGCTCGAGGGTACCGCTTTTTTTGCTTACTTCCTGTTTACGGCACGTTTAGGGGGTCCAATGGGATGCAGGAGCGATGTTATACCAGAATTGACTCGGACAATAAGGGTTCTGTTGAGTTTACATTTGCTCGTTTCGGATTCCACTGTTTTCCATAATGAATGGCAATTTTCTTCAGGGGTTGCTCGAGTCTTCAAATGGACTTTCTTATTTTCCTTCTTCTTTCATGATTTTGGTGTCTTCGTTTCTTGTTGTATTTTAAATTTAACTGTTTTTAATTCACGTCACGTCGCGTTTCCTCTTACAAGAATAATGTTTCACTTCGCAGGTGTGAAGAATTCCAAGGCTCGAGTGATAGCATCGAAAATCGATCAGGCGATCGAGTTGTTCCTTCTTTATTCGACGATTTATCGTCGACCGACCGACCCCACGTCGTTGAAATCGTTTGCCTCCTTCGAAATATCTGCGACTCCTTTTCTTGTTTTACAACTTTTCCAAAAGTTCAAGTAGAACGTTGAAGTGGAAGCGGAGTTAGTTAGAGATTATCGAGAACATAGAGTGGCTCGTGGAATTTAAAATTGTGACCAACAGCTGCCGCGTGATTTTATGTATCATCTTTTATTATGAAACATTAAACATTATTATGAAACATCCAAGTTCTCATGGAGATTTATAAATAGTGCAATCATTGCATAAAATCGTTTTGATAATTAAAATGTAATCTTCCTTTAAGTTTCCAGTCCAGTAAGTCCAATTGTTTGAATATTTAGTTTCCGGTGATTATTTAGGTTTAAGGGATTGCGATTTCTGTCCGTTTGAATTGCTCATAGCTCGGCACTTAAAGAGAGCCGACTTGCGGAACACGCGTCAGCTAGACAGGGAATTTATTTCTAACGACGGCTCGAAGAACCGAGAGCAGAGAGAAGCGAGTTTGTCCAATTCCGCGGAGCGGACAAGCGGAGCGTGAATTCCTCGGGAAACTGACACGGGACCACCCTCTCCTCCTTCTTCTCCTCTTCACGCTTGGTCGTTTTTCGTTTCGATGAGCAAGTGGCACTCCCTCTCGGTTCTCTCGAACGCGTCCTCTTCCACGAAGGACACCAGTTTGCACTTAACCCGTTGAATTTTCGAGGACCGTCCCCCCTTCCTTTTAACGCGGATCCATAAGACGGCTTCCAGCGATTCACTGAATCGCAGATTTTCTTACCCGATTGGATTCCACTGTTTCTACGATTATATTCTGTCCTCGAGTGGCCAGCATGAAAAGCACACTATAGGACTTTCAATTTACTGTGGTTTCATTCTAAGATTTGGTTCCTCCTTGAAATTCATCAGGCTAGTTTAATTATACATCTTCAGGATGAAATTACTCTTCTATATCTGATGATTAATTCCAACGTACTTTCATTTTCGCAAATGAAGAAAGACAAAAAATGGTTTTCAATCTTGGCAAGATGTAATCAAAGTCCTTAAGTAAGAACGACCTCGATTTCGGTAGAAATTGATGCTCCTAATTGGGCGTCTTTAAGATGAAATGACTCCACTCTCTTGATCTTCTCTTGGTTTTTGATAGTTCTTGAACCTCGTTTCGTACGGCTGAAGGATTCCTCGGTCACCGGAGGCGGAGGGGAATCCGGTTCCCTCGACTATCCTTAATCCCGACTTTGCAACTTCCCTTCTATTATTCGCGAAGCATTTCAAGGATTCCTGGTATGGTTTCTACCGGCGTGAAACTTTTTTCCCCTCAGAGGGCAATCTGACTTCGAAACTCGCGCTAAATCGGGTCGCAAACTTCTTAAAAGGCAACAATCTCCGGATCGGACGACTTTCGGATCGATCCTCGGATCCCCTAAAACGGATGACGGGGGCTCGCGGTTTCTGGACGCGATCCAACCGGGTAAATCCCGCTGGTTCTTATGTAAAACCCCCGGCGCACTTGTTGCGTTTTGCTAATGAAACTTTTGTGTCATGGGTCATCGATTGCGCACGAACAGGTGGTTAATAGAGGCGCGGGTGTTTATGCGAGGCCGAGAACACACGTTTTTCCGTCCCCGGCCGCCTATCGATCCGCTCGCCCCCTCCGTTTCCCACCTCCACCCGAGGTATCACATTTATGCAAATCGCCAGTCCGCGCATTATCATCCGAATCGGACCGGAATATTGCCTCCGTCGCCAGTTTCATTCCAATTCCTATGGTCACTGCGTGGTCAGATCGTTCTCCAACATTTTTTATCCACCAGAAGAATCATAAAGAAGAATTCTTGTTAAAAATTTCTAATCCTTTTTCAGCTGATTTCTTGCCTCGCCAATATTTTATTACCAAAAGGTGAATCTCAGTTTTGTTTCATCCATTCTTGAGAACCATTTCATGACTCGAACAAACAGACATTCCGTAGGAGATTTAAAATTCTGTTCACAAATACTCGTTGCCATAAATAAAATTTCAGATTCGTCTATTCTCGATGATTACGAGTATTTTTGGGGACGATCGATCCGCTCGTCCCTCTGGCATCCGTGGCGAATTTTTCGGTATCCAAGTGAATCGATAGAGTATCCTCCAGGTCCCAGAGAGCCGAGACACTCGAACGACGTGTAACTCGTTAGGCTGTCCCCGTTTTCACGAGCAGCGACGTTCATCAATCTTTCACAGCCCCATTAAATCGTCCCTGCCTCTCCCCCGTCGCCGACAAATCTGTTTCGTTCCCACATCGCCACCCCCTGTTAACCAACACCGGACGGTCGACGCTGAAATTTGTCAGGGTGAATCCCGTTCTCGATTCTCAATGAATCGTCGGGATGATTAACAGGTCGTCGACACCGGTGAAACGTCTCGATTCTTTGCCGACGAAATTTGCGAACGGTGAATCGGAATACTATTATCTCCTGAATGACTCGTCAAAATGATCGACGATGAAACGTTTCAATTCTTTGCGACTGAAAGCCAAACGGGGCGTAAACCGAAGTCCCATTCTGTTGACAATGATTCATCAAAATGATTGACACCGCTGAAACGTGTTAATTGATCGAAACTGGAAATTTGTCGACTGGAATGAAAATCCTATTGTCTTCGGAATGATTCATCGAAATGATTAATAGCCTCGACGTCACTAAATTCTTTGCTACTCCGTTCGGAGTCTCTCCGGCGCTTTGAACGTCGGAACGTCGTTCTAGGTGAGGGAGAAAGGTGGTCCATCCGAATCGGAACGAGGTCCCCGGCAGCTGATCCGCTGCTTCGGCCGCTGTGTCGCAAGGTTGATGCATCACCAGGGTCCCTCTTCTTAAATCTTGAACAGCGCTAGGATCGATGATAGCACTGTGATCGCTAACGAATTTCCCAGCTCCCCGGCGCCCGCCGATACGCTCGACGCTATCGCGCTGTTACAAGCTTCCGGCATCGGATCTGCAACAAAATCCAAAAGAAAGATTTTCAAAGACCTATTGGATATACAGTCAATTCCAAAACTTTATGTACCTTAGAAAACCGGATTTCCTATAATTAAAAAGAAATCAGACGTCGGAAGAACAATTATTTTGAATGAAAAAAGTTTACATTTTTCTTCTAACTTCGATATTTAACGAGTTCAGTATGATTAATTGGCATTTTACAGGCAATGATAAAATCCGACCATCCCAATGTCGAAACGTCGAACATTTGGAAAAAAATTTCGTTTTTCCTCAATAACTCCTAAACCGTTGGTCGTACGGGAAAAATGCATACCACCTTTCTTGTAGAGGACGACAAGATCTACAATCTCTATATAAAAGTTTCTCGCCAGCATCAGCAGTTCACGAGTAATTTGCAAAAAACTGTTTTTCGTTTTTTTTGCCAATAACTTCCAAACGGATGGACTTAGGGAGACGTATATAGGACCACTTTGTAGAGGACGACGAGACCTACAATCTCTATATAAAAGTTTCTCGCTAGCATCAGTAGTTCACGAGTAATTTGCAAAAAACTGTTTTTCGTTTTTTGCAAATAACTCGGTAACTATTTGCACTAGCGAATTCTTTTTGCAGAGAAATTATAGATCTCGTCGTCCCCTACAAAATGAGCGTACACACGTCCCTCTACGTCCATCCGTTCGGGAGTTATTGAGGAAAAACGAAAAGTCTTTTTAAAAGTTAACAGATTCGACGGGCGAATTCGCCTTCAGATTCTGCAATTCGC
>NW_017177052.1:10491-14155 GCF_001652005.2 Ceratina calcarata
TTTTATGAAATTTGGATTGTATATAATTTCAAATTTATCAAACCAATTAATTAAATTGATGAATTAATTATTCGATTTTCAATATCAAAATCATTCGAAAAATCATTCGAGAGAATTTTTAGGGACTGTGGAATTTAAAATTCGTTAGATGATTCAATAAAAACAATCATGAATCAATTATTCAATTCTCAGTATTGGAAATTTGTGTGATATTTGGATTGTATATAATTTCAAATTCATTACACTAATTAATTAAATTGATGAATTAGGCTCGTCGATTCTGTTATGTCTCTTATTACATCGAAATGAAATTAGATCAATGAAAATGAATAAAAACAGCCTAATCGTAATTAAAATATTTTTAATGGTCCAGTAGAGTTAAAATCGAAAAATGGTTTACTGCCCTGGCTCTGACTGGTACGAGATCCGAATGGTTTTGGTATTAAACCGTGAAAGATCGATCACGAGCCACTCACGCGATTCTATCGGGTTAACTGCGAGTATACCATAATTTTCCTTTGTTTTAAGATCTTCATTGGCTCGTAAATAGATCGGCGAGATTAAAAACACGAAACCGCTTTATCATCTAATATAACGTTTACACTATCTGACATTTTCGGTTCTATCCAGGATTCAACCTGTCCGAAGCTCGTTCCCGTGATTTTAATTCCATTTCATTAAAACAGTCGCTATCTATTGATGTTATCAAAGTACAAATAAACTTGGATATAAAATTGAAAACTCGATTCAAGTACTTTTAACTTATTATAATTTCAATCAATGTGATTCACTCATTTTGTACTTTAAATAGACTCTTCACTAAAATCTGAATTCGATGCATTTATAAAAAAAAGTATGAAATACAGAAAATGTAAAGAATTCAGATATAAAAATCCTTGAATGCTTTTCATACTGAATTCACAATGCTTTAAATTGATGCCAAAAACTGTGTGTTCAGAATAAAAGCTGTGCTCATAATAGTGAATCAAAAAGGGAATTCACAACGAGGCAGGACGTTTGTTTATCAGAATCTTTGTGGAAAGTGATCAGTCAAAGGAAAATTGAGTCGACCGCAGCGGAGAGAAGAGTCCAGAGCCAGCAGCAATTCCCAGATTAATATCGGGAAAACTGAGTACGTAGCTAGCTAGCTAGGTAGCTTGGTTACTTCTTTACGTGGACTCCTGGGTGGTAGCACGGTATGGGAGTTGCCTGACCACAAAATAACGAGTCCACTGTGGGAATGCCTCCACCGATCGACGAGGCCGAGCCGAACGGCTACCAAACTCGGCAACGATTCTCGGAATCCTAGCTATGCCAAACGTTCTCTAGTCTTACTTAACTTCACTTCGGCTCAGGCGTTGCAACTACTAATTCCTTTGATCCATGCGATAGCCTTTGATAATCTAAACAGATCTAAACAACTGATAAAGTGTGAGAATCGAAATTTACATAAAATCAGCAAATAATGTTACTTTATAAAAGGAATTCAATCGGTTGAGAAAGATAGCAGATTCTCTCGTTTTTATTGAATTATTTACACGACTTATATAACAAAAATGAATCTTCACTTATAAGAAGACGTAGCTCTGTCGAATGTCTTTCACAAGGCAATCCTAAATTCCTTGGTCATAAATAACACTATTCTTAGAAGGGGTCAGTTTTCTAAGATAAGGCCCGGGACGGTTTTAAGGGGAGGTAGACCCTTGTTCGTTGGCTTCACTTCGAGTGCGTTAGTTGGCGAGTATAGACGTCCTTCCGAGTTAAAGAATAAAATATTATTCAAAATATAAATTATTTGCTTTTATTACTTCCTATAATCCAATAGTTTTCTACTCTGGATTTTACGTCGGTTATTAAGAAAATCGAAAGCAATCGGAGCTCCCAGGATGGAGACGTTCGATTAGACTTGGCTAGAGAAGCGTTTTCCAATGACGAGTCACTTCGTCATCCCCTCGGTTAACAAGTTGAAATAAACCGACGGGAGGAGGGAGAAGCAATCTCGTTTGGAGACGAGCGAGCGAGACAGTCGCCGCGGCGACAACGAATTTGATTCGGCCAAATACCGGCTGTAATCCGAGTACAATCGTGCAAACAAACGGCCGGGAAATAATGCCGAGGGAATGCGAAACGAGAACGCGCGTGGACGAGACTGCGTCATCCAGCGATTCAACAAACGAATAATGAAACTCGGAACACCGATTCAAACTACTGCCTCAATTATCTGAACTAAAACGAGAACGATAACGTTTACGCGTTCGTTTAGAACTTTCAAGTATATCATTTCTGATTTCGTCGTTGATTATGTGACAAATTTCAAATTGTAATGATACATCAAGTCTATTAATCATGCGTTTTATGTTTGAAGAGTATCGTTTACAGTGTCACGCTTCACTATCTTATCGTCCAAGATAAATTGCGAATCACACTGATAACGAATCTATTAATCACATCTACATATACAGGGTGATCCAGAAAAAGTGTTAGATGTTAGATCTGGAAAGGGTTAATTCTGGAAGTGTTTCTGAATAATAATTTCCTTTGATAAATTGCAAAGTGAGGCACGGTTTTTAAATTATTAACGAATAACACTGACCAAGGAGAGCCCACGGGCTCTAGACGCGCTCCTATTGGTCAGTGTTTTTCATTAATAATTTAAAATCCATGTCTAATTTTGCATTTTGGCAATGGAAATTGTTGTTCAGGAACACTTACAGAATCACCTCTCTACGATTGTAATCCTTTTCCTGGGACACCCTCTGTACATGTACCTGAAAATAACAACGAGTTCGTGTTATAAAATTATAAATTAAGATTCATGAGAGCGTATCAAGATTCTAGCACAGTAAATTAATCAGGTTCTTATCAACTATTAAGGGTACTTAATTAACTCGAAGATGAAGCAACTTAGAAGTTGTTGTAACTTCGTGATACGTTAATTGCAATGGAGTTACATAGAAAGGAGTATAAAATTTTGAAGGGATTTCGTGTGTTTACGGACCTGGTACTCCCTTCAACCTTGGTAGAAACTCGTTCCAGAACGCACAGTACGTGGTTCGTGGCCCCTTGCCGAGTCCGGTCTTCTCTGCATCAAAAATAAAATACTTCGGCTCGTCTCTCGAGTACGGTGGCCACTCTGTCTCATCTTTCGTCGGTTTCCTGAAAAATAAATACAATTTCCTCTGCTCATTTACGAGTTTCAAGTTCCTTCAACGAGAAATATTATATCTAATAAAAAAAAAAAACATTTGTACTTATAACCTTGTGATTTATAGACTAATCACAGGTCTTTTAATAGTCCTTTCATGTCTCAAACTACGATTCCTCTTGCGAGTATCAATTATTAAAAAGAGTAGAGAACACGAGATTTCCATTTTGTCTCATACGGAATTTAGATTGGAGTACGAGATACGGATAGCGAAGCTATAGAAATTGCTATAGCAAAGCGGAATTAGACTTACTCGTCAAAGTTCAAAGGTAACGTCTCGGAAACGTCTTGGGAGACGCTTAATGATGCGCGTTTAAAATTCCGTCTGATCCAACGTTTACTTATACTACTGACAAGTCGACCAATATCACTGGAAATTCACGAAACAACGCAAATCGATTGCATTCCTACCTCAAAAATTACAAATGTAACAAACGCATCATTGTACGTAAAATTCGA
>NW_017177052.1:14732-15367 GCF_001652005.2 Ceratina calcarata
GACTGTTAAAATCGACTGATTAACAATTAAAATATCATTAGAAATCCAATATTTCACGTATAATTGTATCATCACATTATTTATTAAATTGCTTCAATTAAAATGAAATAGAAATTAAACAAAATTCCACTTGACATTTTTTTCTCATCAGGCAGGAGTATTAATTGGAGTCGCGGGTAGTTAATTGAAGTTACACATAGGACAGTTAACCGGGGCTCGTTTAAAATTAATAACAACCGGGCAATGCAAACTGTACGAGCATAGAGCGAATGCTTTATTAATTACTAAAAAGGCTGCCCGCTGGCTTGTCTTTCGTAACCGCTTCGGATGCCAATCAAATGTTTACATGACGGTTTCCCATTAACCAATTAATCATTCAAGGGACCCCTCTTTATCGAGCTTAATTAGACCCATTTACTGGAGTAATATTACATAAAAGAGAGCTCGTAGAACCATAACGTCGATACTCTTCATAAAACTAGTATATCGTTCAATATTAAATAAATTTTATAACGCAGTAAACCTCTATTAAGGATGTATTGGCTATACAGTCAATCCCAAAAGTTTATACACTTTAGAAACGCATTTTTTAAAAAGAAATCAGACGTCGGAAGAACATTGCTAATAATAAACAA
>NW_017177052.1:15401-16601 GCF_001652005.2 Ceratina calcarata
CCAGACGTTAGACTATGAATTTTTATATTAAATAAAATATTCATAAAAACAGATTTAAAAAAATTCTGAAAAATTCTAATTAAACATTCCTTTTAATTTTTTATGCAAATATTGTAATAGCCATTCATCTTTTAATATTCTACATATTATGGCAAGCATTCTTTGTATTCACTGGCGATACAATTTTTCTTGAAAAAATACGAATTATAATAAAGGAAGCAGTGAGACTTTTGTGAATAATTTGGCGAGGGACTACAAATCACAAGTCCTACTAGGGGGACGGCATTCCAATTTTGGTGGACTTGGAACTACTCTTTTGGGGGTTGGTAAAAAATTCACCAAGTTACCGCGATATCTACTTTGACCCAGTTCCAATTTCGAAGCACCGTTCCAAAATTTTCCTATAAAATAACTGTTCGTAGGCCAGTTCCGAGTCAGTTTTGCCTCTTAACGAAATGAAATTATCGATCCCGCCCTCGTCATCCTGTTTGTATTCCATGTTGACCGGGTACACAATTTTACCAAGTATAAGCCTAACCTTCTTATATCGATCAGACATAAAAATTGCTTTCCCTCATCTCTACGTTCCACTCGATTCTAAAAAGAATAATTAAATAACTAATTTCTAAATCAATCATAGTCAGAAAAAATTGTATGATTATTTATTATTTAAATGAGACATGCATAAATTATTGTTCGGTTAATTAAATTAATTGTTTCGTAGTAAATGAAGGAGATTTACCCAGAATAGGCGAACTTGGCGAAGTAGAGTATCATCCTGAGGGACAGGTCCCGTTCCTTGTCGCTGTACTTTAAGGACGTGTTCAACGGATGCCCGAACACGTACTCGACCTCGTCCCCATGCATCACCCCCATCCACTCGCCCCATAGGTTCGTGCTCGTCCTCTGAAACACACGCAGACACGTTCGTCGGTTATAACAGTGCGTTGAACGTTCTCATCGAAAATACGTTTTCCTGGTTGTCGCCGTGCGTCAGGCCAGGTCGCCGGCAACCCCTCCCGCGCAATCCCCCCTCAGACTGACACGGTGTCGCGTTGCTATTAACCACCGGCTACCCCGCAGTTTGTCAGTTTTCATTTCGGCCGCCGTTGTCACTCGGCCAAATTGACTTTTGAACGAAAAATCGCTCAACAGGATTATTTTCCATGAGATTAAAGGATCCGTTGAAATCGAATCTGA
>NW_017177052.1:16928-17504 GCF_001652005.2 Ceratina calcarata
TCTAGAAATTCTATAGAAAATTAAAATAAAATTGGATTTATTCTATTCGCAGTCGAATATATTTGACGTCGGACACGATTTTATTTGAACCAACATGTTTTTAGATATTGCCGGATTTTATTTATTCACTTTGAATTCAGTCGTGAAATATCGACGATTTTGTTTATCTTAACTCGTTCCGATATCGGAGGATAATTATAACAATCAATGTACCGTACCGTCGTCGTGTCGGTGGCAAACACGGCGAATTCGACGTTCCCATTCGCAAACACTGCGATTTAAAAAACGTGTTTGCCATCCCTTATCGGTCGATTAACAGAACGCTGGTAGTTCTCATAGGAAAAAAATAAAGAACGCAGAAAATTTTGCCAAACGTTCCTCCGGTCGATGTATGTATGTACGTACACACGAACTTCCGGGGACCTGAAATTTACTTGCCGCTTTAATTAATTTCCCCGTCTGAAACATCTGGCACCGTGTCACTGCGATCTCAAAGCCGATCGAACTTTCACCGAAGAATTTTATACTCGTCAACGTCACGGGAATATGGTTCAAAGGTGAATGCAGCTAAAATTG
>NW_017177052.1:17903-18590 GCF_001652005.2 Ceratina calcarata
GCCTTCTTCATACCCCGAGGGACGAGAAATTCTCGAATAAATAGGCGAAGTAAATTTGCAACAATTAAACGAAGAGGACGAAACGACTTAATTTCATTCTCATAAATTACATATTTATGTATTTCGAGTGTATCGAGGATTAAAAAATAACAGATTCGTTTTCAAAGAGATTTCTATCTCTTTCGACCGGGTAAACGTCGTTAATTTTAACGATCCTTAAAATTACAAAGACAAGGGTTATGCGGGAGGGCGGCTGAGGGTAGGGGAGGAATTGAAGATCGGTCAGAGGCGAGCCCAGGGGCCAGCATAATGATATGACGATCGATAACACGGTACCCGATGGACGCCGCTGGAATTTCGTTGCCCGGCTGCTTTAATAAACGCCCATCGAACGGGCATCTCTTAATTAACTGCCCGTACGTTCCCTGTTAAAATCACGCTGCCAGCTACCCTTTAACCGAGACCGACGTTTACAGCTCGTCAAAACATCGTTCCAGTTACGTTCCCATTAAACCTTGATGGTGTTCGTTGGAAAAATTTGTGAATCTTTAATACGTCAGACTTATTAGTCGTCTCTACTACTTGTTAATGCTGTTAACTAACTTATTTTAAAGAAACATTCTTGAAAAATTATGTTCAACTTGATTTTATTAAAAATATATGCCATACAAAGTTATGAATTCTTGC
>NW_017177052.1:19241-22989 GCF_001652005.2 Ceratina calcarata
GGGTAGGTTTAACCGGTTAGCGGTGAAACCGTTATTAAGATTACGGCGAGCGCGCATGACTAATGACATCCTCCTTTGCTTCCACCCAGCGTTACCTGATAAATTGCCTCCTCCTCCTCCTCCTCCTCCTCCTGTACCTCCGCCGCTAATTACTCGGGGCCTCGGAATTCCGCTTACGCGCGTTTCACGTCCCAGTTAAGTCGCGAGAAACCGTTCGAGAGATCGTGCGCGTCCCCGCGAAAGTGAAACGCCCCCAAGTACCATTTCCTACCCCTTAACAACGTTCCAACGTCTGAGCAACCTCCTAATCGTATAAAATATAAACAAAAAAAATAAAACTGTATAAATATAAATTTTATTTTAATATTAATTATGCAGCTCGAGCTTTTTAATTGAACCTTTCAGAACGAAGACGTAGTCTACCACTATTTATATGTTTCCTACTAATGCCTTGGAAGACACATAATTTCCTCGTTTAAGCCTCTCTCTCGCGGGACCCGTGAGTTTATCAGAAAATTTCTTAATATATATTCCCGCGGGCAAGTTGTAAAAGCCCGGGGGCCGTGTACACGTACGCAACCAGCCGAGCTACTCGTACAAGACTCTTGAACTTTCATCGCCTCTTTAGTCAAGAGAGAGGGACACATTAGAGTTGCGCAATTTATGGAACGCGACGCCCTTACGCCGCAGGCAAATATCAAACCACTCGACGATTGTTGGAAAAAGCTCTTAACTTACACCCAAGAAACTAAAAAAGATAAACAATTTTTCTCCCGTTTCAATAATACTATTTTTTTTTTATGATAAGGTAAAGGAGGTAGTACCTGGACACTTTTGAACATAAATTTTTTATAATGTACTTCTTAGGCTTGTATTTCCTCAATTCAGTAGTTCCATATAAAAAAATCATCTAATCTCTTGTATAATAATCTCACCTACCCTCGGGTATTATTCTCATAGTTTCGAACACCAGCAATGTTCTTCGCGTTGGTAGGATACGAAACGAGTAGGTTGAAATTTTTGTCACGCGGAAACGTCGAAAGCGAGGAAATCAGCGTACGCTGATGGAGGAAATGTGTCCCGACTTCTTAAGGTCCGCTATAATACGTGTGTGCGAACGCGCGCGTTCCGAAGCTCCAAGCCTGGCTGTCTTTTCTCGAGCGTTTTCTCAGCTTCCCACCCGGGAGCTACCTCGCAGTTAACGCGGCGCACGTCGCCGCCGCGTTAACCCGTTTCTGACCCACTTATCGGCTTTGAACTCGTTTCGAACGCGGAAACTTGCCACCGCTTCCTCGCCCGACGCTACTTCTCTCAACTCCACGCGCCTCTTTTAGGGACGCGTTTAATTTTTTCGGCGCGAGATGAACAGCAAGCGAAACAAGTTTCCCAGTTTCATCGTCTGACGAAAATAAACCTTTTCCACTGAAATCGAAGGGGAGGCAGGCGATGCTAGAAAAATCAGGCTGACGATTGACAAAACAATTTTATTAAAAAATTATAAAACCGTAGAAATATTTTAATAATTCCACAAGGTAAATAGTTAGAAAAAAGCTGAACGTTTAAGAAACCGAGAAAACGTGTAAAAGAAAACGGAATCGCGTTAAGAGCCGGGGGTAGATTTAACCGGTTAGCGGTGAAACCGTTATTAAGATTACGGCGAGCGCGCATGACTAATGACATCCTCCTTTGCTTCCACCCAGCGTTACCTGATAAATTGCCTCCTCCTCCTCCTCCTCCTCCTCCTGTACCTCCGCCGCTAATTACTCGGGGCCTCGGAATTCCGCTTACGCGCGTTTCACGTCCCAGTTAAGTCGCGAGAAACCGTTCGAGAGATCGTGCGCGTCCCCGCGAAAGTGAAACGCCCCCAAGTACCATTTCCTACCCCTTAACAACGTTCCAACGTCTGAGCAACCTCCTAATCGTATAAAATATAAACAAAAAAAATAAAACTGTATAAATATAAATTTTATTTTAGTATTAATTATGCAGCTCGAGCTTTTTAATTGAACCTTTCAGAACGAAGACGTAGTCTACCACTATTTATATGTTTCCTACTAATGCCTTGGAAGACACATAATTTCCTCGTTTAAGCCTCTCTCTCGCGGGACCCGTGAGTTTATCAGAAAATTTCTTAATATATATTCCCGCGGGCAAGTTGTAAAAGCCCGGGGGCCGTGTACACGTACGCAACCAGCCGAGCTACTCGTACAAGACTCTTGAACTTTCATCGCCTCTTTAGTCAAGAGAGAGGGACACATTAGAGTTGCGCAATTTATGGAACGCGACGCCCTTACGCCGCAGGCAAATATCAAACCACTCGACGATTGTTGGAAAAAGCTCTTAACTTACACCCAAGAAACTAAAAAAGATAAACAATTTTTCTCCTGTNCTTGGACAGTAAATTATTAAATACATATCTATTATGTCCAAGTACTAGTTCCAAAATTCGTTTTGTCCCAGTACTACTTCCTTTACCTTACTTCTTATTGATTCGTCTTGCAGAACAAAATTTCTGTCTGAAATTAATTAATTATTTTTCAATCGTCATTAGGAGAAGCTTTATGTGTGACTTTTTAAATGAGAATCGCGACTCTCAGGTAGCGTTATTGATTTGGACCGCGGGATGAAACGTGATAAACCTTGAAAAGCTCTGAAAAGGCGCCGTTTCTAATATATCTGTCGGAGCTTTTATTCAAGTGGGACCCCCGGCGGTCCCTTTAAAAGCTCGTCTTCGATACCATCGAGACTCTAATGGCGTCCGCTTTTTGTCGCGAGAGTACTCGAGGAAAGAAAAATAAACGAGCCCCAGATCGATGGCGAAACAGAAGGGAACAAAAAAAAGGTACAAGGGAAATGAATAAATTCGAGTCGACGCGTAGGTGGTGCTTGTAATTCCTCGAATGGCCGGTTATTAGTCAATCAATCGTCGACGTCCGACCGTTTTTTCGTCAAGAGTGAAATAAAAAAAGAAAAAAAGAAAGAAGAGAATTCGCTATCCGCGGAGTTTCTCTCTGAGTGTTTTTTTTCTCCACCGATTCCCATCCCTTCTATTTTGGAAATATTTCTAAAACGTGCCTCCCATTTCCCGCAAATCCGGCGAAAACAATTTTTCAGTACACCGTTTCTTTCGCCTCGGCAGAAACTCGGTTTCCGATTGTTTCATTTTACTTTCGACGTTGGTTGAATGTTTCTTTCTAACATGCATGGAAAAATCGTGCGATTTTCCACGGGAAAGGTGAACACATTCGAAAATACTTTGCCGCATGAACTATTCAAGCGGTTCGACGGAAATCGATGATCAGAGCTTCGACCGGGATGAATAATACAACCCTTAATCGTTACCCCCTGATAAGAAGCGACGGAGAGAGACGCATCGCGTTATCGTTACTCGCCACGTGACTGAGTCCCGTGGAAATGTCAGGCTATAACATAATGGATCCCCTCCCGTCCCCCGTATCGATCACCGGGCTTCACGTGATGCACACACGTGACGATAAAACTGGGGAAACGACAAAATAAAATGTACCTGCGTGAAGAAATAGTAGTAGACTTTCATCCCGCGATCTGCGAACAGTTGCACGAAGTGGATCGACGGGCAGATGAAGAAATAATCGCCCACTACGTCTGCTACCATCTTCTGATACGTGTAACCGTTGTACTGATCCTCCCAGTCAGTATACTGAAACAAAAAACCAATCGCCTCGGTCAGAGTAATTTTTTTAGTTGATTTTCAATGATATTGCAAATC
>NW_017177052.1:23651-24278 GCF_001652005.2 Ceratina calcarata
TACCACTGACCTATGCAATAACTCTTGGTTTATTATCGCAATAAAGTCAGGATTACACTGGCTCACGAGGCGACTCGATGTTGCACAGTGAGAATTTGACAAGATTCACGGTCGGAAGAACTGTTAAGAGCGGAGTTCAAGACTGCATGAAAGTGTCGCGGACAATTAAGCGGAAAATGGAGGAACAACGGCCGTTTACGTTCCCAGGGAAAATAGCTAGCAATAATCGGCGAGACCGTATCGAGCGTTCCCCTCTGCTCGTGTATGCGTGCGTGAAACCGTGATAAATGGGACTCGATACACCGTGAATTTTACTGCGCCGTAAAGAATCAGGTTTAAACCCGTTCCCTGCTTATCAGGCCTTTAAATTCCTCACCTGCCGGTGGAATTTTCAACAAACTTCCTCTCAGAGAAATCCCGGTTGTTCAGCAATTATCACAAAAATATGATAATATAATATTATCGTAATAATCATTAAAGGGAATAGAATATTAATTAATCTGTGAATTATTGTATTAAGCATTACAACAATTATTGTTTATTATTAATAATCAACGTTATTCAGTATTTAAATTAGATATACAGTACAGGTATTCCTGTCCTATTTTCTATGTAGGTAATATTTAA
>NW_017177052.1:25153-25961 GCF_001652005.2 Ceratina calcarata
CAATTATTTTGAATAATTGTGACGTTACTGGGACGATGGAAAAAGGCCGGAACGTTGTTAAATGGAATCAGACTCGGTAAACCGAGTGGGTAAAAGTAAAACGAATATAGCGAGGCGTTAAATCGAATACTTTGCACGGTTCACGTGGCAGGGTCATACATTTTAATGGGAAATCTCGTCCGATTAGCATACCGACTATGTCAGAGTCCGGGTGTCGATTAAAACAGATGCAAATGAACGGAACGGCGAGGACGGAGCTAGCCCCCGCTATCATTTTCCGAACGATTACTATGGCGCGAGCTATCCGGGACGT
Source organism: Ceratina calcarata (assembly GCF_001652005.2). NCBI lineage: Eukaryota > Metazoa > Arthropoda > Insecta > Hymenoptera > Apidae > Ceratina > Ceratina calcarata. The sequence goes on from NW_017177052.1 coordinate 25,467, forward strand.
TAATGAAACCTGTCGAACGGAACCCTAGCCTTAACATTACCGGCACTCGAGAAACCCAAACCTTAACATCGGCGTGTCTCCGGTTTCAAGAGCCCGCGTACGCAAATGCAGGGCTGCCAGGCGGAATGAACAGGTTTTGCCGAGTGCAATATGATAGCGTTGTCTCCAGTCTCCGCGACCCGGGGCTTTAATCAAACTTTCAGCCACCCAGCGTGGCGCGAGCCGTCTTCGCTGTAATCTGTTCTTATCGTGCAAGGAAACGTACCAGTGACAAATTGCCGGGGAAACCGGATCGAGACCCGCCTGATAAATGAGACGTGCTTTAAACGAACGGTTCACCAATTTCTGCATTTAGATACAAATTAATATTCCAGGCGAACCAGTCACTTCGTGACGTATTTCATAAAAGGATTTCAATAACACAACGTAATGACGTCCCGTTCAATTTTCAATCTCGTTTGGACATCTCAGAATATATTTAATAAATAAATTGTA
>NW_017177052.1:26341-28681 GCF_001652005.2 Ceratina calcarata
CATTATTATTAATGATTTCTTGCCAACGCGAGGGCAATTTGTATATCCCATTTTTCAAAAATGTTTTATCTTTTCATGCGAAAAATTCAACTAGTGCTTGTTTCATATCTTCTTCATTTTTCAATTTTTTTCCCTTCAAAAAATTTTTTCAACCATCTTCTGCATGTCCTATCAGAAACTGTACCTTCACCAAACAATTTCAATAAAATTTTACATGTTTCTGTAGCATTTGTTCCTTGTTGAAATTCGTATAAAATACAGTGGCGTAAATGAAGCTTATCAGTAGCCATGGGTACACTATGGCTTCACACATAAGTCTAACGTGAATCAACTTTGTTTTAGTTAATTTGCTACGTGAGTATGTATAGATTAAGTGTTAAAAATAGAGAGGCACACATGCGCTTAATAAACATGTGCTTACGTGTCGAAATTTGTTGTAAAAGAAACGGACAGAACTTTCCGGTAGACCTAATAATTACTACTCAATCCTCGCGTGATTTATGGTATATAAAAAAAAAATGTATGTATGTATATGTGCGAACGGTAATTATTCTTTTCTCAATCATGGATTATACGGAATTTTACTATGAGGATTCATTAATAAAGAGGCTCGTTAACATTTTATCTTGACGCTCGTTTCTCAACATTAATTCGTCCACGTCGTTTCGATTAGTCACGGAGCTTTCGCGAAACGACACCCTGGCTAACTCCGCTCAGCCACTCGTTCCGGGTTCGGACGAGCTTCTCATCGACACGCACACCGCTCGTTACGCCGTTCCACCGTGCCTCTTTATTCTTTTTTTATTACTGCCACTCCACCGTCAGCGCCCGGTTGCTCTTCGAGATCTCCGATCGTGCCGCTTTAGAACCCGGATTTTTATTTAGACGTCGACGCGGCCTTTGTTCGGCCACGCTTTATCAGAGACTCGCTTGACCGGCGGATGATTAAACGACGCGTTGGTCGTTAGTCTCGAGCACCGCGGATTTGGGAAATAGAATTTTTTAACGAGCGCGGAACGAGCGCACAATTAATTTACGTCCCCCCACCCCTCCCCTCCTCTCTTCAATTTGTCAAATATTCTTCTCGATATTATTTTATTATTCGTTATTCCTATTGATTCTCGACGTTAATTTGCATACGAACACGAATGAATTGACGAATCATTTTTTAAACGTCAGACACGATATATAAAACATTTTTTCTTATGCAGATTGTCAAACTGGTTGCAATATTAATATTCATATAAATGGACGGATTCATAAATAAATATAAAAATTCGCTTGTATATTTTTTCATGAACGTCCGGCTGCTAATTTGACTGGCAGTTCCCGGGGCGGTGTCCCGGGTATTCCGGATGAATTTGAAAATTCTCTGTTATTGTTCCAGTGGCGGTTTTTCCGCGCGGCCTTGAGCGGACAAGATTTATGGCGGTGTCGTGGAAATTCAAGGGCGTGGAATATCATATTTATGGGGGAAAGTGAGAGGGCCGGGGCGTGGGCGTTCATATTTAATGGGCAACGCCGGGAAAATGGATGTATGCATCCATAACGTGGCTCTTCTCGAATAAACCGTATCGCCTCTCCGTTACTTCGTCGAACATTTATTACCTACTAACCGAAAAATTCATGATACCTTTCCCAACAACTCTTCATCAACCATCTAATAAAGAACTCCACATCTTCTTCCCTGAATACGTCTCTCTAACGTCGTTTATTATACTCGAAAACAATTTGTTGTGCACTCACCTAATTTATTGTAATATACACTTTATTCAATAAATATTCAGTAAATTGCATATAATACTATTTTATTATATGACTCGGAAGGACATCTTAATACCTCGACTAACTGGAAAAAATGCAAGATGGAAATCTGGTGCTTAGAGTTGGAAGAAACATAACAAAGAATTGGACATACAAACTTCACCCACGTATACTTAACACTAGAAAGACTGAAACTTAGTATATACCTATATTGCCTAAAAGCAGTAAAAATGACTGCATTGTGAAAGAATAATGTGTAAAGAAATTTGTCTAAAATTAATATTTAATATTTTTTATATTATTTACAGTCATATAACAAGTTATTAGTAAATGTTAACAATAAAAAAAAAATTTACTTCACTTGGGAAAAAATAATTTATGCATTATTATTTGTACATTTGCCCAAAACGAGTCAAAATTACTTCCTTGGGCAATCTAGTGTTAAAATTACGTGAGGAACCTCCCATTTCAATATCTTACACTAGTTTTGGAATAAGGTTCGTTCTGATTTATGCGAATTATTAATAATTGTCAAATTCCAAAGGAATCTTGAAATGTGAAGCTACTATTATATTG
>NW_017177052.1:28721-29460 GCF_001652005.2 Ceratina calcarata
ATATAAAAACTGACATAATTTCTGTATTCCAGATTCTGGTGATTGAATTAAAAATTATCGGAAAGCGAATATGAAAATACGATTTCAGTCATGATTTCGTATTTCCGTCGAAACGCTTTTTTTTAACGGAGCACTGAATTAATTATTAACGAGAGTGACCTTCGACGGCAATCAACGTGGGAAACGAATGATTGTTTTACTGTATTTCTGTACCTTCTGTTTTTCCGATCGCGGCGTGAAACGTGCACGCGTTATTAATTTCGCGAACAATCCGTGTTCGACGGGCAACGCCCGATGATTGGATGCGATTTACGACAGCTGCTCGCTAATTATAGAAACGCGATCCATGCGGGTCTATATATCGGCCGAATCCGTTCATAATTGAGCCCCCCGAGTCCGGTTAAATGGCCCGAAAAAATCATCCACGTTCAATTTAATACCCTCCTATTAATTGTCCAAATTATTTATTGCCACATTTAAACATTTCGTATTTCAGCCGAAATTCAACATTCATTGATAATAATTAATGCTATTATTCTGTCGTATAATTTATAAAATTGTTATATAAAATTCAGAGGGGAATTTCCCTAGACTTTAAACATTAAACTTATTTTTTCGATGCTCGATCTCGCATTGATATTGTTGGATTTTAACATAATTTTGACGAGTCAAAATAAAAATAATGTTAACGTACGCACATTACCATCACTTACATTAAAATTCTTTTTATTTTGACGCG
>NW_017177052.1:29784-33190 GCF_001652005.2 Ceratina calcarata
AATGTTTACTTTGTTCAATTTTCTTTTTAAAAAGTAGTATTTTCATAACCCTGGAATCTATCTTCGATCTTTACATGGTTTGCTATAGAAAATCTTAATTCACTTTGCGTCGTTTCAATTTGCGTCGTGTTTTTTTTTAACGTAACCACGACGCAAAGTGAGGTATTGGTGTATTTTAGGTATTAGGAGGTATTACTCGTTTTGAATTTTGTCCCCCTAAGAGAAACTAACACATGCACGTAGCTGGCTGAATTTCGTTGTTACTAGCTGTACAAATACTTCTTTGAAAAATCGACATAATTGTTACAAGATTCTGCAATTTATACAGAATTTAGGAGAGAAAATACTTTGAGAGTTTCGCTTGGGGCTTTTCCATATGTAACTCATCGTTCCTGGACGGTTTTTCGATTGCAGAGAGACAAATAAGACGTGTACGGGGCACGATAGGTAGATAGCCTGGCAGAGCATCAAAGGAGAATCTAATCAAAGGTTGATCTACATAAACCTATTGTAACATCAAACGTACGGCGAGGAGCGCAGAGGTAGAGACAGAGCTGGATATTACCTCGCCGTTTCAGGGAAATCGCGAGTTTCTCGTTCGACTCCCGGTCTCAACTTGCTGCGCTTCGGACGAGGGAGCACACCGCGGGGATACTCTCGCGAATATCAACGAAAGATCGGAATTGGCTATTAAAAGTTCGCGATAACTTCCTCGTTGCATGCAAGACGGACGTTTCTTGTATCGGAAATCGGTTCCACCGCCACTACCCTGTGTCTTCAAATATATTTTCATATCATTGTGGATATCGAATCGAATCCCAGAATTATTTCTATCGCCTAATGGATATTTATTATGCATTATAAGTCACAGAGTTAAATACACTATGGAACTGCTTAAATATATAACAATTTCATTTATATCAGCCATAAGCAATTTGTTGTATCATCAAGATACTTTTAACTAAATTAGATTTGCAGATTCTGTTCGAAAATCAATTAAGCTCATCTCTAATTACCCTTTGAAACGAAAATACAATTGTATTTCATAATAATGACTGTGATAAGTAAATTTCACTGAAACAGTCAACAGGCACGATTACCTTTATTAAATGCATTTGTTACGAGAAACACGTCACAGCGAGCAATTCATTTGCTGCAATAAATTCGTGCAATTATACAATATTACATGCATTGTATTTAATTTCATCTCGTGTTCCGACGATATGAAACGGTTTGAACACCCCGTGGATCGTATCAGAATCGAAAGTTGATCGCCGCTGGTGATAATTCTGTTATCGGGCAGCTGCGAGGTGAAATTAACGGCCCTGTAATTAAACTTAACTCCCCGGTTCCACTCACACTTTATAAACCCTCCGTTACTGGCATTACACTCTTCTTTCCACTGTCTCACCCGACAATATTGCCTCTCAAAAAGAGACTGTGTGAGATGAGAACGGGGAAGTAAATTATTCTCAACCACGTTTTACAGAATTGTTTAACTTTTTATTACGATTTATTAAGCACAAAGATCGTACATCTAACTCAGGCGAAATTTCAAACCCGACTGACTGCGAAGCGCTGGCTTTTCCGTTACGCAGTCTCTCTCCCCAATAAGGAGAGAAGATAACGTTCTTTACAATCACAAAGAACGTCTCGACTTTCCTTCAAGAACCTACGCCTCATCGCCGGATGTAATAAATACTAAACCGACCCTACGATAACATTGACTCCTAAACATTTCCATCACCTAAACCTGATAGTAACGAAGTCGCTACATCACCCCCCTGCCAGAAATGAACTCTGTTCAAGAAACTCCAGCTTGGTACCTAACCGGAAACCTGACTTTCCTACCTGACCGCGTGGTACAAGGTACAGCATTGTCCGTCCGTACAGGCAATGACAAATGCTGTGCAGAACGGTCAGGTTCACTTACAACAACATCTGGTACATTCACAGACACAGGAGGTACATTACACCGCAATGGGAGTTCCTGAGGAGCAGGCGGCACAACAATTTCTTCGGCAATTACATATGCTGGCTTAACTCTATTAACTGATACTACTTTACACTTATCATCTATCTTAATAGTTAACAACTTATCATTCCTACTTATAACTTCGTACGGGCCTTCATACGGCGCCTGCAAAATCGCCTTCGGAGCATCCCGTCTAAGAAATACATACTTACACGTAGCTAAGTCCTTATAAACAAATACTCGCGAATCACCATGCCGTGATCCTTCGGTAGGCCCAATATTACGCCAGTATTCCCGCAATTCCTTAACAAAACTACCGGCATTATAATCCCTTGGCGATGGTACTAAAAACTCGCCAGGTAAACGCAGGGTTTCGCCATAAACTAAATCCGCAGCTGTAGCCTTCAAATCTTCCTTCCAGGCTGATCGAATGCCTAATAACACAGTCGGAAGCACTTCAGTCCAACGCACATTTTGCTGACAACGAATCGCAGCCTTTAATTGCCGGTGAAAACGCTCCACCATACCGTTGGCTGCCGGATGATACGCCGTGGTGCGCAAATGAGTCGTGCCTAACAAAGAATTTAACTCTTTGAAAAGATACGACTCAAACTGCCGTCCCTGATCCGTCGTAACACGTAAGGGTGCCCCGAAACGGCAAACCCATCCTTCGTAAAAAGCTCTTGCAACCGTAGTTGCCTCTTGGTCACGTAAGGGTATTGCCTCAGGCCACCGTGTAAAACGATCTACGCAGGTAAGGCAATACCGATATCCCTCAGACACGGGTAAAATGACTATATCCATATGAATATGCTCAAAACGTCCTGACGGACGAGGAAAGGTTCCAAGCGGCGCTGCCACATGTCTATTAATTTTATTTTGCTGACATGGGATGCAAGCTTGAGTCCAAATGCGACAATCAGATTTAACCGACGGCCAGACATAACGCTGTGTTACGCACTTGACCGTCGCTTTTACTCCCGAATGCGCCATACCATGCAATGCGTCAAAAACCGCCCGTCTAAAAGGAGGCGTAAGGTACGGACGCACGGAGTTCGTTGAAACATCACAAAAAATTTTAACACGCGAACCCGGAACCAACATTTGCTTAAACTTTAAACCGGACTCACCCTGCATCAACGTTTGCAACTCCGAATCTGTTCTTTGCGATTCCGCCAATGCTTCAAAATCTAATTTGCCCTCTATTAAATCTAAACGAGACAAAGCGTCAGCAACCACGTTATCACGACCTGAAATATGTTGTATATCTGTTGTGAATTCACTGATAAACGTTAAATACCTTATTTGTTTCGGTGTATGTTTGTCGGAACTGTTAGAAAAAGAATAAATTAAAGGCTTATGATCAGTGAAAATTGTAAAGTGTCTACCTTCCAATAAATGACGGAAATGTTTTACAGACCGATATACCGC
>NW_017177052.1:33207-35170 GCF_001652005.2 Ceratina calcarata
GAAGTAAAGCTGAATTTAGATTTCTACTATCTATTTTTCATGGAAACCTGAATTCTAAAACTATGTAAATATAAAACCTCTTAACTGGTTAATCGTACGATCATTTCCAACCTCTATTATTATGCAAATAAAGTATCTTTTTTTAAAACGGCTCGGTATTAAAAATAATCAACCCTCGCCGGAGTGGCAAGTTGAAGGCGTCGGGTTGAACTCCACGGGGGGTTGTTCAGCTCGGCACACGTGCCGACGCCGCTATTTCACCTGTGTTTACATGTAATTTACTGCCGACCGTAAAACGACAAGCGCGGAGAATCAATATCTGGCCGTGATTATCTCGTCCAATTGAAATGCTCGTTTCTGTTCGACCCTCTCTACCCTCTCGAGTAGCCTTGCCGATTACTCACGCTGAAATATCTCGCAAAATAATTCCAATTATCCTCTTTCACGCGATGAAATAAAACAGACCGATAGAAGGCAAGATGAATTATCATATAAAAAGCCTGGCGAGTATCAATAATTCTGATTTGATTAAATAAAATTAATCAACTAAGTAAAAGCTTGTAAATTTCATGCTGGTAATTAATTAATTCCTTCACTCCAATATTTCCATTGCTTCGCCTCGTGAGTAATGAAATGGGTAATTGAAATGCAGAGAGAGAGAGAGAGAGAGAGAGAGAGAGAGAGAGAGAGAGATTTCGCGATCTCACGTGGCGAACGAGAACAGAGAATTAGAATTGCAATTTTTTAAACGCTCGAGCACGAGGCCGTTCGAGTATCCGGATAATATCTAAGTTCATACAGGAGTCGACGAAACGCGTGGGCGGGCAGGGGTGAGATTTAAGGGGTTGCCACTTGTCGAGGTTGCCGCGTAACCGCGACGCTTGATTTACTGGCTCGATAACTGGGCACCATTAATATCAGCCACCGGAAACGCGACCAGAACGATCCCGACACCCGGCGTCCAACTCCCCCCTTCCCGCGCGAGAAAATAAATTCTTTTTAATTACAGAATTCAACGGCGACTCGCCAGCCGGAAACTGAAAAGTTGATGGGCCCGAATTCGTTAATTCCGCATGCGTTTAATTGCGCTCTAAATAAACACGTGCTTCCACTTTTCCCCGTATGACCACTCGAAACGAATCGTTCGACGCCGGAAGTGGCAACCTTTCCCAACGGTTTAACAACGTCCAAGCTTTTCCAAATTACATTCTTTTTTTTTTTTCACTAAAATGAATGTTCCGCAGTTCCATTAGTGATTGGATTTATTCAAGAAGTACTAAAAGAACATCGAGAGTCACAGTAAATAATCAAACGAATTCTCAAATAACTGCAAACATAGACGAAGCAATAAACGAAATTGAAAATGAATCCTTTTACTAAAATTAGTTATAAAAATTGTATTAAAATAACTGCAACTCGATCAGACGAAAGTTAATAAAAACAAAATATGAACGAATTAAGAAGAGAATTTGGTAAATTATTCTAATAAATGAAACAGGTAATCTTTCTAATCTGATGCAGAGAGGCTTTCCATGGGTCCGGAGGAAACCGAGTTCGGGTGTAATCTCGGCAACGGCGGGGCGATAGAATCGCGGAACACATTTATAATTAACCCTAAAACGCGGCGTTATCACGGATCTGGGTCGGTAATTATGAACGAGCGTATGCGAATGCCGATGCACGGCTCTTGGAGCCCCGGGGGCGGAGATCGATCGAACACCCTCGGCCGCAGGTATTCTGAATTTTTCAGCTCTGCCCCGCGTCTTCCGCGACGCGGCTAAATTATTTATTTTGACGTCACGCCAATACCGCGGCTGGCCAAGGTCGCAAGGACCACCGAATTCCCTGCCGTACTGCGTCAGACTGGTCACCAGTGCATTAACAGAAGATCAGCTTTCAAACTCTTCAGACTCTTCAAATGGATAATTATGGAATAATTTTGTGAACGTCCTGAATTTAATCC
>NW_017177052.1:35667-36780 GCF_001652005.2 Ceratina calcarata
AAAAAAAATTATTATAGTAAAAATTTATTTTTCGAATATGAAGCCTGAGTTTGAAAGAAGTTGAAGAATTTTACCACACTCCCAATTAAAGACTCTTTGGCGGAAGATAAAGATCGGAAACTGGGACACGGTGGTATTTATCAAAGTTAAAGAGAAAGAGAGAGAAAGAGAGAGGGAGAAAGAGCGAAAAAAATGACGCGAGCCAAGAGAAGCTTAAAAGCTTGTCCCTCGGGTGCGTCTTCACCCTTTTACCTTTTAGCAGCCCCTCTTTTCAAGAGCGTCTTAAAAGACAACGTTAAAAACGTTTCCTGCTGGCAAAATAACTCGGAAGGGGAGCCGATCTTTGCTCTCGCGGACCTTTTCCAATTTCAATTTTCCAGCCCGCTGCACGTAGCCGCCCTCAGACCTCTGCACACGTCGCTGGTTAATTAAATGGATGCTCGCCTGCGTTCTCGATTTTTTTTTTTTTTTTTTTATACTTGACAAAGTCACTTTGACGCTAGCCGACGTATCGGCGACGGGAAAAGTAATTGACAGAGAAAGGCGCCCCTCGAAATCGTGTACACAACGCTATCGATTACCAACTAGCCCTCGTTTTTGGACGTAACCAGCCCCTTGCCCGTGGTCACGACCGATGTTTGTCTTGGCGGAAGGTGAAACTTCCGGTCGAGACCCTCGAGACCACCCTCGACCCTGACTGTCCCCACGATCGATTTCAATGACACCCTTTTACTTACGTCTCCTCCTACAAACCCACGACTACCGATTTTCTTTTTTAAACTTTTTTTTATAAACCAACGAAAAACATTATCATCAGAAAATAATGTGGGATAGAGGGCGTTCATCTAATTTATCATTCATATCATTACCAATTAACAAATTGTTCATGTTAGTCTCCTAGACAAAATGTTGTTTATTATAAAAAAGAGAATCGTTGTCGTGAAACGTTGAGAGTCGTCAAATGTCGAGTCCAGTAACGAACTGTACTGCGGTGAGTCAAGTCGTAATCGTGTCGTTAGCGTTGTAATCGTGTCGTTAGCGTTGAAATGTAATATCGCGTCGGAATATGTTTAAAGTGTAAGAATACGTATTATTATTGAAACATTACAATAC
>NW_017177052.1:36857-37688 GCF_001652005.2 Ceratina calcarata
TTGGGATTGACTGTATAGCCAATATATCCTTAAAATGAAACTATAATTATTCAGTAAATGAAGTGTAAGAATGTTTTTAAATAAAAGTGAACACATACCTGAAAGGTGATAGCCTCCCTTTCGACTTGAGACATGTTTTTGAAAATATTGTTGATGATCCCCAGGAACCTGTCCCTCTCCAAGAAGCTCGCCTGGTCCTTCTCAAAGATATCGTTGAAGTCGTACAGGATGAAATAGGTCCCTGAAACAAACAAACGTTGAACATACTGAAAACGACGACTAACCGAAATTAGAAATCGATGTTGAATAAAGCGTGATCGTTGGAGCAAGAGACGTGAATTATGGTGGCGATAAATCAGCCGGGGGTGTAAAAAAAGGGAAGATTTCACCGTAGTCACGCCTGAAAGTTCCCTTTTCAACGACGGAACTGGCTTTCTCCTTATGCAAAAACCATGCCCAGGGTGAGGCAACCTTTCAGAACTACGAGAGGGCGAAACCTCCGAGGGCCGCCACCCCCGCGCAAACACGCGACATAAAAGATTTCCTGTCGAACCGATACCGCCGGCCCTGTCACGGTATTTGCTCTGGAAATGTTCCGCCCCGAAAATACACGCGCGACGTACGCGTCCTAAACATGAAATATGAACGCCTACCGATCGATGAATAGCCCCGTTCTTTTGTATAACCGTGATTACGCATGCTGATCCGCGTTGTTCATTTTTCATCCGAATTCCTTTACTTCAAATATAAATTTTTTAACCATTTGTATCGGTCGGGTTATAAATAACGTTGCCTGTCTTCTATGAAGAATAAAAGAAAAGAGCATGATTG
>NW_017177053.1:0-864 GCF_001652005.2 Ceratina calcarata
ATGTTGGATCCTGAATCGTACAGGCCAACAGCTGCTTTATTATTCACTGATACATGTATTCTAATAAGTGGGAAAACTATTCGTTTTTTGCTTCCTCTGAATTAGCTACCACATTTTCTAAATCTGTATTATTTACAATTTTAATATTACTATTCTTTTTTATGTTTTGTTTTTGATCTTTTAATCTACATAGATTTTCAGGGTGAAATCTATTTGAAAAGCCTGACCTTTCACAGTTTGAACAAGGTTTATGTGCAGGAGTGGTTTTGCTACTTTCTTTTACCTGACCCATTTGCTTCAATTTTGACATTAGGTCTTCTACAGTCACTAGAGATTTCCTTTCTATTTTATTTTGTACAAATTTTGGTAAACTTATTACTATTAAGTTTATCTGTGTGTTTATTGATATATCTTCATCTATTTCCATTAATAAATTTCTTTTCTTTAATGCAAATTCTAATAAGGAGCCCTTTAGATATTTAAAGTTATACGCATATGCTATGTCCGTCCAGGACTGTACTGAGAAGGTATCTAAAAAAGAATTATTCCATAATTCCCAATCATTAACAAAATTTTGTTTAACACAAGTGTTAAACCAATTTATAGCAGCATCTGTCAAATATAACCTCAAAGTTTCTGAAAATTTATTTTGAGGTATCCCTACTCTTCCACATTCTTGAACAAACAATCTCATCCAAGTGTTTGCATTAAAATTTTCTCCACTAAATTTCTCTATAATCATATCTTTTGCTAAAGATCTAGCAGATTTTTCTTGATTACTTGTGTGACTTTGTTCTTGTGACGGTATGTTCTCTTCTAAGTATTCATTGTTGAATGCAACATTTCCTTCTTCATCCAGGTATA
>NW_017177054.1:0-864 GCF_001652005.2 Ceratina calcarata
AAATCTTCATTATCAAATATGAAAGCATGGATATCCTCTTCTTTATCTAAAATTTTTACTCTTAAAGTAACCATTATTACCAGTAACCATTAATCCATTAGTTTTTCCTCTACCATTAATTGTTCTTATAGTGCTATAATAATGTTTTTTTTTGTAAATTCTTTACTTGCACTAATCTAGAATTAATTAGTGTGATACTTGAGCCCGAATCATAAATACCTGTTGTTTCTAATACTTTATTTAACAGCACTCTAATTTCAATCAATGGGATGGGATATCAAATTTTTTGGATCTTGATCATTCAGTTCAACTTCCAATATTGAGTTTGAAGTTATCTTTCTTGTTTCCGTTTTACTTTTTTCATCTTTATACCAACAAAGATTTTCAGGATGGTATCTGTCATTTTTCCCTTTATTTTCACAAATTTTACATGGTTCTTTTTTCCCTACCTTTGTTTCTGGTTTTATGAATTTTGCTTTGTTGTCATCTTGATTTTGCATTTTTTTACCAGTTATATTTTCATATCTCCTTATTTCGTTAAATAGATCTTCTGGATTTTTCAAATTTTGTCTGTCCATCTTTTCTCTTACAAACCTTGGTAGTCCTGCCGCAATTAGATTTATTAAGGTTATTTTACCGATGTTTTTGTTTATTTCCAATAATAAGCGTTCTTTTTTTAGTGCATAATCTAGAAAAGAACCGCATAAAAACTTGTAATTTAGTGCATGCATTACTGTTGACCACCCTTTATCTGCGAAAGTTTCTAAAAAGTTTTGCCTCCAAATAGAGCACTCTGAACTCAATGTGTTTTTTATTAGCATGGAACTATATCAGTCTTTACCGGAGTCTTCAAGAAATAATCTC
>NW_017177055.1:0-864 GCF_001652005.2 Ceratina calcarata
ACCAGTAGACGAAGGAGCACACAGCGTAATAAGGAAGGGTTTTGCTACTATCACGGAAAATTCGGAGCGGAATCCTGGAGATGCCGGAAACCGTGTTTTTGGACAACCCCGGACAAGCGTCAGGGAAACTAGCGGAGGTGTCGCAAGCAGAGGCGATTGACGATACACCGAAGAAACGGCGCCTCACCATTAGGGATCGTTATTCGTGCATCGAGTTTTTAATTGATACGGGTGCAGACGTCTCAGTTTTTCCCATGAGTTTCAAAGGTAAAGGCGCGAAAGACGACGTTTTCAAGTTGTATGCCGTAAATGGCGCAACAATTAATACATACGGCGAAAGATTGTTATCTTTAAATTTAGGTTTGCGTCGTAATTTTTCTTGGAGGTTCATCGTGGCCGATGTGTCAAAACCTATAATAGGAGCAGATTTTCTTCATTTTTATAATTTATTGGTAGATCTTCGAAACAGAAGACTGTTGGATGGAAATACCAAACTTTTTCAAGTAGCTACTGTAGTTACAACAGAAATTCCCTCTATTTCGACAACAGATGCAAACAGCACGGTCACACCTCTGCTTAGAGAATTTATTGAGATCACACAGGCAACCTCCAGGAAAAATGTGAAACATGATGTTTTTCACCATATAATCACAAAAGGTGCTCCTATCGCCGAACGGGCGAGACGTTTACCCCCAGAAAAATTAAAAATTGCATGAGCGGAATTTGAATAGATGCTTCAAGATGGAATTTGTCGCCCATCGCAGAGCCAATGGGCCAGTCCGCTCCATATGGTGCCCAAAAAGTCAGGCTGTTCGCGCGTATAATCTGCCGGGCGGGTCCGACTCGATATTACCAGGCCGCGAG
>NW_017177056.1:0-864 GCF_001652005.2 Ceratina calcarata
TTAATTGCTCGGCTTTAGAGAACGAATCCTAACAAATTTGCATGCCATAATAAAATTAGTGATAACGGCTATGGGGAGAAGGATTAACGGTGCTGTGAAAAATCCTTCACGACGATAACAGGGATAATCTATCAATAATGGGAATGAGAGAGAGCATGGTTCTCTCCTCTCGAGCATGAACTATAAGACAGTTAGTTCAATTCGAATCTGGTAGCATAAAAGAGAGCATAAAAAAAGATTTAAAATCAATTCTTTGCGTTCTTTATTGTTTATCTGCAACTCTTAAAACCAAGAAGAAAGAGGGAAATGGATCGGGACGACATGGCATCGACCCGTTCCCTCGTTTTCTAACTCGAAGCTTGCCCCGGATGATTCACGACGATTACGCTCGACGCGGACTACACCCTCATGTAATCCATTAAAAGCACTTTAATAAATTGACAAATATATGAAATATCATATCGCGACGTCCCTTTGTCGCTTGCCCTCTTTGCATGCGCAGCGCGTGGATACGGTTACAGGGGGGGTCCTGGAATCTCGAATTTCTTCGCCGAGATACATCTGTCTGACCCGATGCGATGCGATGCGATGGCTGGCAAACAAACCGACAGCCTCGTCCTCTCATCTCTTGATAAAATCGATAGTAACCGTTGCACGTGCACTCTGACCCTGCGTATTTCGAATCGTGCATTTCGTAAAAAGGTTCATTGCATATAATTTCTTTTTCCGTTGTACAAATCTGCTGATGTGACCCGCGATTTCTTCCTGAAGTAAATCTGCAGTCTTTTAGTATTTACACTTGAAATACTCTATACTGACTTCTTCTAAAACTATAAAAAGTGCTCAATAGATCAAAACAAACTC
>NW_017177057.1:0-864 GCF_001652005.2 Ceratina calcarata
TTACACCAGTTATACATGTATATGTATATTATTATGTGGTAGGGAAACTGTTAAGGTGACCACAAATGGTACGACTATCCTAATTAAACGAAATATCGTACGAGGATTAATTGCGTTCATTTAAGAATGAAACGTGAAAAGTATGTAATTCCATGAAAAAAGAAACCGCGATAACAGTCTTGATAAAATCATCAGGCGTTGTTGGGGATGAAAAATCATGGCTGCCAGAGATGTGGTCGATGGCCGTTTAAGGAATCGCGATAATACGGCGAACGGTATGCTTTTACGTTGGGAGACCGGGCATTCCTCGTTATCCACGGATTGTTCTCTTAAAACGATGAAACGGGTAGCGGGAGGGTTGCATTAATCATCATTAAAGCTGGCTGACACACCGGTGCGTGGAAGTCGCTGCCACGAAATAATGAGACCGTTCTACGTCGGAGATTGTGGCCCCTTAATCTCGATTGGCATCGAATAACACGCCCCGGCTACCAGACATATTTTCCTCTTCCTCCTCTTTTCTTTCATTTTCTTTTTTCCCATCGCTTGTTATTTTCGTTTCCTAAGCGAGACTCGTCCTTCTAAAGACAGAACGTATGATTTTATCGAAAGGAAGGGACACACTGTGGAAGAGGAACCTTCTGGGAGGTCACCCGTCCATTAAGGCTGATCGCCGATTTTTCGTCATAGATCGTCGACCGGTTTGTCATCGGAATGACAAATTTGTTGCATTTTGCTTCCTAATAGTCGATGAAGACTTTAGATTGTTAGCTCGTTATTCTCGAAGAGTTATTTTCAGACTAATCAAACTTAAATAATTGAGCACAAATACAGTTAAAAGTTAAATTGAGAGAATTATTGAAC
>NW_017177058.1:0-863 GCF_001652005.2 Ceratina calcarata
TTTATATTATAAATAATATATGAAACAATTTGTCAAGATCTGTCGAGATATAGTTGGAAACATGCAAATGTTATCATTCTATGATCATTGTGCATACTTGTTACCATTTCCTAACAAGTATATAACTGTGCATGTCGTAACAAATAAATTTTCAACGTACGATGCAGTAAAGAAGATGCTATAATTATCCTAGGTATGAAAACAGCTTTTTTATCATAGAGTTTATTTATATTGAGTAGTTAATTTCCTCAGCGCTTAATGTAAATTTTCTTATGGTCAGAAAGTTCGTTCACAGTTTCCATTAAGGAAAGTTTCTTGTTTTACATTTCTGATTAAATATAAATCCATTATGTAAATATTACAGCGGAGTATATATATCTTTTATACTTTGTACATAATTTTGCTGTAGCTGCATAAAAATCTGAGCCTAATAATGATAAATGGTCTGAGGAGTTGTAAAACAAGGGGGAGATTACGTCTCTTATTGAATATTTATCAGATTCTACAGTCCTCCCTCTGTAACGCTTTCCACTCCCCGTCGGTTACGGTTAAGTTATAGACATAAAATATTCGTACGCACGAGTCTGTCATGTGCTAATTTTTTATGCAGCTCGATAAAACGAGTTTGTATCCTATTTGATGTATAACCGCGCTTTCATGTGCTACATGAATGTTGATTGGAATAATTTCTAGATACCAGAATCATTAATCTCTTTTTCCAACCTGGTGCGATACAGTATCGTGATTTTTCAAGGGCTAAGGTCTTAAACTCGGAATCTTTATTGACTTCAAGGTCTTGAATCTTGGAAAGTTAAGTCGATTGTGAGACGATTTTAAAGTTGAAGCCTCACGATTCAAGGCCT
>NW_017177059.1:0-863 GCF_001652005.2 Ceratina calcarata
CGAAACACGTATTACGTTAATAATTGCAGGCCGAGCTATGCTCTTAAGCACTGCACCATTTCAATCTTCAAACATACCGCCCCCTTGCGGGAATCCCGCAATCCACAAACGCGAGAACAATTTGTTGAATAAAAATCAAATGGAACTCACCGATTCTTCCACGAGTCCAGTGACTTTTTGAGGTGGTCTACCAGGTGGTCTCCTCATTCGTTCGGGTTTGGTTCGGCCGGTTCCGCTTCGTCGATGGTGATGGGGTCCGGTGGCCGGACTTTGCATGTCGACATCGTCGTTTCGCCCCTTGTTCCGGCTGCTGCGGTTTCCCTTGTTTTCCTGGTTGAGATCTCGGGGCTGGATCAGAAGACGGCCGCGGTGCATGGGCGGTAACGGTTGAAGCAGCCGTTTCCCCCGGAAGCTCCTTATATTGGACCGAAGCATAACGTCCATCCTTCCGCCACTTCACTAAATATTGCCCTTTGCCGATGCGACAGCGGTATCGCCGAGTCATTAAAGGGATGTGTTTCGGTATGGTAAGAATCCCGTCAATCGGTACAGGGATTTCAATTGCCGGGAGTTCCATACGTTCCGGCGGACTTCGACTCGGGGCCTGGTCTCGTTCTGCAGCAGTTTGGGACCTTTTTTGGGGATTTTATATCCCTTTGGCAGCCGCGACTGAGGCTTTTCGTCTTCATTCACTACACCGGTTTCCAGGGGGGTTTGCGTCCCCTGCGACACGCACTCTGTCCCATGGTTGCTGGCACCTTCCGAAGTTAGGTGCAGCACCTTATCGAATTGTTCATTGAACTCGCGATTTTCTTGCTGTTCTACGTTAGCCATCTCGATTACTAATGAGGGCTTCGCGAACG
>NW_017177060.1:0-863 GCF_001652005.2 Ceratina calcarata
AATTAATCAAGTTCAATAGCTGAAATTTTAATAGCCAAACAGCTGAAACAAGTGATCGAGTTGAAACACTAGGAACTGAAGTATTTAATATTAAATTCGACTTTAAGCTAAGCGAATGGCCATAACGTATGGAAACAAATTCGGATACAAAAAAGCTATAACGCTCGACGATAAATACTCCATCCAGGATGCGCGATGCAATCTACCAACTGCGACTGTACATACGTGTATATGTATGCACGCTAGCGAACTAAACAAATACGTGCCCGACCTTCAACTTTGATCACCCATTGCATGAGAGTTCTGGTTATATGGGCTTTCAAAATGTTTGCGATTGTTTCGCGAAAGTCTCGGCAACTAGCCATCTGGTGCGCTCGTTTATTGCGATTCGCGTCACATTATATATCGCGCGTTCGTACTGCTTTAAAATTCAGTGCCAACTTAATCAATAACAGATACGAGCGATACCGTATTGCCTTGATTCGGGGCTCTCGTTAATCCCGAGCGGTGCGCGATTAATCTTGAGCAGAAATTAGAAACTGCTATATTTTCTTTTTACAATTAACGCCTCCCCACCCGTAGTTGAATAAAAGCGTTCGCATTACGCCTGCGCGCGAGATCGCCTCGGTTCGTACTGAATTAAACAGAAGTACAATTAAGCGTAATTTCATTGGACGGTCACCATTATGACTGAACTCTCTCATCGAGTATTTTCCCTGGAACAATCAATAAACCGGTTAACCGGAGGTATATAACGTCGGCGACGTCCCGTGGCGATAGTAAAGAGAGTCGATCGGTTATCCAAAAGAAGATTTACCTTTCACTCGATAACCGCGCGACTCCGTTCAGTTCCGTTCCGTTCC
>NW_017177061.1:0-863 GCF_001652005.2 Ceratina calcarata
ATTAGGTTAATTAGAATGATTAAAATAATTAAAATGATTAATTTTATTTCAACATTTCCTACATTAATGAAGTAAGAAATTATATTAAAATGATTAGATTAAATTAGGATGATTAAAATCATATTAAAATTACTGCACTGTAATTTCATCGAGTCCATTGACAGTTCCATTAACAATCAATAGAAAACTAATACGAAACGTGTTTGAAAAACCAATACGAGATTTGATGCGTGGAAAAAATCGCCTTTTATGCCGGAAAGGATCCCGGCGAAGGGTATTATCCCTTAGTACTCAATTAACCGTCCTGGGATTGCGTGCGTTAGACAATCGAAAGGGTTCGACTGAAATAAAACCAAGAGTCGAAAGACAGTTGGCATCGATATCGTTCGTTTCGTGCCTGGCTCGATGGCGTGTCTGAAAAATCTGTTAGGAGAGATAGATGGACTTTTTACCCAAGCAGTAAAACGGCACTGTAATGGCCATCCGATAATTATGAACGTGATCATCGAGGAAGCATTAAGGGGATCGTAAACGGAAAAATTGAATGATCGTTAATTACTTTTGGAAAAGAAATAAAAGATCGTTTATTACTTTCTCTCTTCGGGTCTCTTTAGTCACTGTGTTCCGGCACCCATGCAACGAGTCCTCGAAACTTATTGTGTCAGCAGTGTATAAACAAGTTCTTGCAGTTTGTCTTTAGATAATTTATAAGCATGCAAGAAACATTGTCAGACTTTGTTCTTAAAGTTAAAGTCTCAGGCTTTGATTTAAGGTAATAGTTAGTTATAAATTTTATTCGAGATAATTTCGAAACTTTCAACAAAATTAATTAACCACCTGATAGATACTTTTGCCAAATTTCA
>NW_017177062.1:0-863 GCF_001652005.2 Ceratina calcarata
CACAGTAATATCGCCATGGATGGTGACATCCGACGGAATGCTTACTCCAACTTTACTCTGACAAATTTCTCATTACGCCTTTCACGCAAATTGTCTAACATTTTTCACACGAACTGACAATCAGATAAACTGTACATCGAATAAGAAATATGCCAACATTGCATTTTCTATTATAAAAATATGACTAACAGCTCTTCTCTATGTTTTTCTATCGCTCTCTTCTTTATATTCTCTCTATCGTTCGGTAACACCTTGCATTCCCAAAGCTCATGCAATCGTTGTTCTACCTATTCTTTGATCCTACGATTTATCAGGAGACGAATCCCTTCGTGAGCGTAATCAGTTCACGAGGCATGATTCCTGTTCCTAGGCGTGGAATAACATTGGTATGACATTATGACAGTGATACCGTTGACACTACGCCCCGAACCGATCGCGTCACGATCGACATTGGGCACGCGTCGCGGCACATATTCTCCGAGAATCTCAGCCAATATCGACGGCGGCTTAACCGAAAACAGATTGCAAACGGATCGAAACGTCCCGGTGACATGCGATTCGACGGTTCGTTTTATCTCGTCGTCGTTTTAGATCGGCCCGATACCCGGTGGTTGGAAGAGAAAGTTCGATACCGAGAAAACCTTAACACTCTGCGTTGTATTATGTCACGTATAAAATTGTGGATTGCATGTGCGGAACACATATGTGGGGATGTCTAGATCATTGCCTGTCGAGGGTGAATCCTGTTTCGTTACAACTGACGCTGTTACGTCAGTAATATGACAAGAAATAATAAATATTTCGACTGAGAGCATCTGACGTCTACTTATTACTGTTATACATTTAGAATAGTAGGAGTAGAA
>NW_017177063.1:0-3141 GCF_001652005.2 Ceratina calcarata
ACGGATATAAGAATTACTGTCAGAATTATTTTTTAATATTTTTTTTTAATCCGCTGTTTTAATTATTGTTTCAGGTGGTGCGTGCTGCGAGTCCCGTCTTGCTACGCGTGATCGTGTTGGGCGCATTTTTCATCTACTGCACGGTAATTCGTTTCTTCTGATTTAATTAATTGAGGATAATTATGTAATTTGAGAGCCACTCGAGTTCCAATTAGGAGAACAATTGATAAGTTGGTTATTCTCTTGGTCCGGCGATCGAACCGGCGCTTTTGGAACCGTGAAACCGGACGACCTATCGACACGAGAGCGAGAGATAAAGGCCACCCTCGCTGCGGCTTAAACGGCAGACCTAATTGCGACTGCCGCGGCACGCGACTTCTTCCATGAAAATTATTATTGCCGTTTATCCGCACGCAAACCGAATTTCCATCGCAACGAGGAAAGAACGTAATTAATGTTTATGCCGGCATAAACCTTGCGACTCGTTAATGTCCCCTCCTCCGAAACGCGAAATCGTATCGTCAATCTGTCAGCACAATCGCCGCAATTTTTATAATTATACTAGTTACCGCGACGATTATCGCTCTGTTCTTGTTATTAAGTCATTATCGCATAAAGAATTTCGGTCGGAGAAGATAATTTAAGCGATTATTATTTTAATCGTCAAATGCAGTTCCATAATCATTATTATAATTGTGAGGCAATTGTATTTTTTTTTTTTTTTTTCATGAAGTTAAGAGGAATCGATTTCTTTTGTTTCAGACGATCGTGATGTATCCTCGGCCGAACGTGATAACGTGCACGGTTCGAGTTTGGCTGCGAGAGATTGGATTCTCTCTCACCTACGGCGCCCTCATGCTTAAAACTTGGCGGTGAGTCAACGTTAATTAAAAGTTCTTGAAAAGATTGATTTTTGGAACAAGTAAATTTGCTTTATGTTAATCCAGTTGAATTGTAGATAGAAAATTTGGGAAGGGACGACAGAAGTCGTTCAATTGAATCCACCACGTCGAACGAAATAAATCGATGACTGTTAGAATGAGGGCTTATCGTGTTGGTTGGGAACGGGATGGGATTCTCCTCGAAACGGAAAATGAGGGGGGGGGGGCGAGTCGAGATCGTGAGAGGTTTCTCCTTTTTCTGAACTCGAGATAGAGAATGGGGTGGGCAATCTCTGTCCCGGAATCTCGGTAGCGGCGGAAATCCTGCGACCGCTCGATGGGGATCTCGCGGGAGGGATTCCCCGAGAAAGGACCGTCGGTAGAGACGATACGTTACACGCTGGTTCACCGCCGATGAAAACTACTGACCTCATTTTTTTCGTCCCTCTCTCTGCGGTCCTCGTCCCCCGTCCCCCCCTCCCGGGGGTTGATCAGTGGAAATTTATCGAACTGCAGATGTTTAGGACCTTTGCTCCTCCGAGGACCCTCAGTCCTTTCGAAATAGGAAATACAGAGGGTCGGTTTTCATTGATTTTCCCGCTCGGGAAATTAGGCGACGTGTAAGGGAATGCTGACGGGAAATTCTCTGAGACAAAATTCTAAGCCACTTCCGACGACCTCCTTTGACTCATTTTATGAAAATTGAATTCCCACTGTGAGATTAGATGAAATTCTGTGGAATCACAAAGTGGTACATATTTCATGGAGAACAGTCGCAGTATAATGTTGCATAGGTCGTGTATTTTTCCCCGTAGTCCACTTGAAACTAACTCAATTAAACGCCTCCGGAACTCGTAGACGAAACTTGGTCCACCTATTATGTAAACTTTATCTTTCTTCCTCCCGACTCGGCTTACCGGCTGCCGTTTCCGGCATTTCTAATGTTGTTTAGCGAACTCGGTCTCCTTAATCGATGCACAGCTCCCAGTTCCGAAATATAATTACCGGAAGTTGGTTCTCAGTTTATGTAAGACGCGTAATAATAAATTTAACATCGGGACCTTAACTCGGCGCCGTGTATTGTGCTCTTAGCTTTTCGATTGCTTCCACGAATTCTCCTTTATGTCTCTCGCTCTGTATTTCGTTAATTAATTGACCAGCCCCGGGCTNACCCTCGTAGTTATAAACGAAAAATGGAAAGTGGAAGATTAATACTAGCAAATAATGAATAAAAACTAATAGAACATTTTCTGGTCGATAGTACAAATGCACTATTATACAATTTGTGCTTAAAAGTAAATAATTCCGCGAGTATTCAAAGAAAGGAAATAACATTGGACACAAAGTCTCGCAGTGGAGAAGATCGAGGTTTATTATCCAAGGAAGTGTTTACCTGAAGTCGGTGAGTGAAAAGTGGAAAACTTGCTGAGTATTAATATTCTCTAGGCGACAGAACTGAAACAGAATAATTCGTGACTTGGACCGAGGGGGGAAGTTAATTCCGAAGTCGTACACGATACTCTGACGAAGTTGCGAGTGATCAAAGTTCGACAGAACTCTGTCGTAAATGTGATTCCCCTTCGGGATTTAATGAAGGGTTCATTAATCTCAGTCGCACCTCTCGGCACGCTTTATCCAACGGTAATACCACAACTTTTGACATAGTTATTACAACGTTGACATTTCATTGAACATATTATTATAACAATGAAGCATTCAAATTCAACATCGTGTTTCATAAAATATTTCAATTAATCGTGTAATCCTGATGAAATTTCATTTATTATCCAGAGAAGTCAGATAGTATTCAGGATTTAATCGACTGGTTTAAATCGTGTCTCCTGTCGACGGGCATTGAAGTCTGATTAACCGCGTATGCTAATCGAAGAGATTCATCGATTCCGGTCCCCCGAGGCGCGATACGCGTTACCGGTTCGTTTCCTTGACTGGCGATCAGTCGATTGTTTGGGGACAATATGCGGCGACCGTTCATTTACCTGCAGGGAGTCCTAACAATTACGCTTGCACCCGCTCGACCTACTTGTCACGAGCCACTTGTAGCGATCCTCTGGGCGATTAAGGAGTTCTGCTTGAGCAGCTGGAAAAGTTAGCTCGGTCCGATCAGCGTAGCTGCCGTATCGAGCAAGACGAGTCTCGCACGTTCATCGAATTTTCCAAGTTTACGTTTGTTCGATCTTAACACTAGATTGCCCAAGGAAGTAATTTTGACTGGTTTTGGGCAAATGTACAAATAATAATG
>NW_017177063.1:4110-8512 GCF_001652005.2 Ceratina calcarata
ATATAGGTATATACTAAGTTTCAGTCTTTCTAGTGTTAAACAAATCTGTTTAAATTTTTATATAGGGAATGAGATCACGTGTGAATATATGTATGAAAGTCTGATTGAAAAATTCTGAAAAGTTTGGTATTGGTTTTTAAATAAAGATCTTGTAGCAGGCTGCAATTGGTGGTGGTCGTCGCAGATCAGATAAGAAACGACAAGGTCCTCCGTCGCGCTGACCTTTTTATCCTCCGGGTCGTCGATTATCCTTTGAGGGAACGTCTTTGCCGGTCGACGTCAGCCAAATTCTCGGGAGGACAAAAGCCGGTTTGGCCTCGCGCTCAAGTCTTAAAGGCTGACTCTTTCTTTGATCCTAAAAGTTTTCCGAAACTTTGCAACGCATCTTAAGCTGTATTAAGGCCCGGGTTTCATTACGTAAATTCAGTTGCACCGGTAGGTAGGCCAACCGCGTAAACGGGACTCTGAAAGACGATTTGCCGACCGACTTGCGTGGCTCGCGTCTTCATCAATTCGATTCCGTCGCGCTGGTTTATTGCCGACTGTGTCCATCTCGTCGATTCTATTCCCGAGGAGGGAATCCTTTGAGCGCCGTCCGCTGCCCGAGCAGAATGAGCACCATTACCTCGTCCCAAAGGACCCATCCACGTTCGCCTTTTCTTTTCCCATCTTGAATTTTTTCACCCCACGTTTCGCAGTGTTCCGACGTTGATCAATCTTTGACGTGTTCTGCTTTCAGAATATCAGTAATATTCCGCGTGAAGTCGGCCAAGGCGGTGAAAATCACGGACGCCAGTCTGCTGAAGCGTCTAGGAGTGATCGTAATGATATTCAGCGTGTTCCTGAGCATCCGCACCCTGGTGGCACCGCCGGTGGTGATAGTGGCACGCACGGCCGACGACCTCAAGGCTTATCTGTGCCGGACCGACTGGTGGGATCACAGTTTCACGACGCGTGAGTGATTTTCCAAATACCTCACTCGATATACCCTTCGATAACCGTTTCTTTACGCTCGTTACTGCGGCTCGATTCCGCCGATTATAATCACGAGTGTAAGAGTAAGCTATAGACTTTGTTCAATATTCAAGATATCGCAGACTTTATTCCCCAAATATAACTTGTATGCTGTTGCACGTTCGGACGTGTAAGATTAATCGGTAATCTAACTATAATATGAAGAGGGTGGCGAACGGTTTAAATAAAACTCGTGGGCGAATCGTCAAATATCGCATTTATTCACAACGTCTCAATACTAGGACGGCTGTACCAAGAGTGCCTCTTTGGCCAGACTTTTCGGTTGTCGTAGGACCTCCCCCATCGCCAGTATGACCTTCGTTCTACGTTTTATGGGTCTTCGTCAAGTTGCGTACCCTTAAAAGGTTTGCGTCGTTGGACGCAGTCACCCCCGGACCCCCACTCTACTATGCGTTTTCGAATTTTCTTACAGACGTTCGCAAGGAACTATGCCTGCTTCGACTCGTCGCTTTCCCAACGTCCTTTTTTAGGGGTGGAAATATGTTGTGGCTTTATCGGTCTGGCCCAAACAATGTGGCCCGGGACTCGGGCATCTGGTTTCTATCAGGCAGGTCTCTTCCTACGCAATTGAACTCTTGACTTCGCTTACACGAGGTCAGCGCTGAACGGATCGGGTTTGGTGCTTAGAAAGAGTTCCGTCGATCCGTCGGAGCTGAATCAGTCATCAATGAATCAGTCTCGAACGATCGATGCAGTTTGATAGCTGCTCGATAAAGATATCTTTGTAACCACGATGGATCTTGTTTTGAACCCGTGTTCATATTGGCCGAGAAGTTGCCGTCTCTGGTAGCGGCATCAAAGGAAGCCAGAAATTCTGCGGCTAAGTCGCGGTCGAAAGGGATACACGGATAAAGAGCGAAGGGGCGAGAGAGGTTTCTTGGAAAGCTGGCAGCACGAGTTCCCAAGAAACCTTCTTTTATCCTCGTGAACATTCCTAACGCGTTCCGCCGTACGGACGGGTGGAACGTAAAAGGGAATGGATATAAATCTGCCTCGCGTTCAGGAATTATTCGACGCATCACCGAGAATCTCTGAATCCGCGTGTTTTCCTAAATATTCTTGAGTGCATTCAGAAAATATTTAGATACAGTCGGAAGCGTTTCCGGACTCTCGCGTTCACTCATCAGTCTCTCTCTCTCTCTCTCTTTTCGCATTATCTTTTTATTAACTCTGTAAATATCATTATTTGTACTCTGCTCTTATCTATAATTTGTACAACATGATGTACAGTGATAAAATAATCTAATCTAATCTAATCTAATGTAGTGGGTCTTATTCGTAGAAATCAAAATGATTTATCTTTGGTTTAAGAGATTCTTTATTCGTAATAAAGTAAAGTGCTGACGAATGCTTATTAACTGTTTGGCAATCTGGTCCAGGTCCGATTCGATAATTCGGGCTAGGAATGTTCGATTCCGACTCGATTCTTTAAAAAATCGATACTTTTGTTTAAAAAATCGATCTTTCAAATCGATTTTGTAAGATTCAATTTAAAATAAAATCTACTTTAAAATAAAAGACATGGTGAACAGTTTAAAAAAAACCAGGTATTAAAACATACAATAATCATCAAGCGTTTATTCTCAATAACTTGACACTAAGACAGCTGTACGAAGAGTGCCTCTTTGGCCAAACCTTGTGATTGTCCTAGGACCTCCCCCATCGCCAGTATGACCTTCGTTCTATATTTTATAGGCATTTGTCAAAGAATTTCCTTACAATTCTCTCCAAAATTAATATTCGAGAATCGATTCTTTACAGAGAATCGAACATCCTTAATTCGGGCTTCTTCCCCATCGAGAGCCATTCGTTGTTTAGGTCAGCCCTCCCCATATTTCAGAGAAATGATCCTGTCAGGTCTTTTCTCACCGAAATGGTTCCTCACATTAATCTCTCTTTCTCTTTCTCTTAATCCAGTTTATGAAATTAATGAATGAAAATGACTAATGAAGATTGAGAATTCTTCGAATGTTTGCTGGGTGGTTGAGAAAATTTGTTAGCAGAGCTCAAAGGATTGAAGCCTGTATTTATGGCACCTCCTGCGCGTCTTTCAATGGAGCTCCTCCAGTTTCAAAGCATTTATACGCGGAACTCGCAGTATATCCATCCCGGATTGATTTACACCGGGGAATAATTGGTTTAAAGATGGTCCATTGGGAATTTTGACGGAGGGCCGCCTATTCGGTGAACGATCAATTTATTTAACCGCCGATAACCGTACGTCTCCGTGTTTTCGCTCGGATCGCATAAAAATGTAGATTTTTCCTCAAAGAAATATCGCTCGGTCTCATTGGATAAAAGTTAAGGTGATCGAGCGGCGGGAATAAAGCCAGGCGTTTTAACGAATAGAACCTCTCCGGCACTCTGGCCGCGATCCAAGCGTCGCGAATCTATGCACAGAATTTTCGGTATTTTCAAATGAGAATTCTTATTGTTACAATAATTTCCGAAGTCGTTCGTTCCAATTCATTAGCATGATCGATTGGCCGAAATCTCGTGAGTAAAAAGCTCGCCGATGTTAATGGATGTTTGCGTAGATACGGTAAACGGACTCGCGTTTCATTTCCGTTAAATTACTCATTAGAATTTAGCAGCCGTTGAAACATTGCTATCGATCCGGTAAATATTGAAGGGGTAATAGTTTTAATTGAAGTATCGATTCGATGAATTTAATCAGCGACCAGGGATTCCGGGATATCTTGTTTAATCCTCCTAGTCGGATCGGATTCAACTGATTCGGAGATTAGTCGGAAGAAAAGTGGATGGGTTAATTAAATTATGCGATTGATATATATCCGTCCCTCGAGCGTTCCATCAAATTTTTATAAGAATTTAATGTTCAGGTTGTTTAATAAAATTAAAATACGTGCAATAGTAGAAAAATAAATTTCGAGATAAACTAGAATATAGATTATTCAACTTTGCACACTGGCAGTGTTCCGTTCCGATTAAACAAACTGTGATGCCCGGTTGTGGTTCACTTCTCGAAGTTAAAACCAGAATTTAGGGTATCACTCAAAGGTTAATAATTAAGGATCAACGTTGCGTGGAAAGACTGAACTTTATTACAAATGTAGTGAATATTATGAGACCAAAACTAAGACTGCCTCAGGACGAGAGGGTAGGGCTATTTAAGGGTTTGGGAGAAATGACCTTTGGATATGAAGAAGTGGTGGGAAAAGTTTGGAAGATGACAAGGTTCAGAATGAGTAATAGTGATTTTGGTGACTGGCTATTGATTTAGATAAAGGATGAGACAGCTTAGGTACATGTTTTCGGATGAGACATCTTTAGATACATGTTTATGGATGATACATATTTACGGATGAGACATAGATAACATAAAAATATGTACGTGTATAACAGT
>NW_017177063.1:10194-10703 GCF_001652005.2 Ceratina calcarata
TTGTTATATACTTGAATTTAACGTCAATCCTATTAGTATTGCAAAAAATATTTTTACCGTTTGGAGAAAATTCGAACCCTCTCGATTACGAAATAGCTTCGGCTTGTAAAAACGAGCAGATTGCAGAGTTTTTAGGAGTATTTATTTGAACATTTAATACGTTTTCAGACCGAAACATGTCAGAGCGCTTAGAAATTCGATCGTTAATGGGGCGCATAAATCTGTTTGCTAATAAGGTTGGCTGCGAATTTATCGTCTGATAGTGTTCGCAGAGTCGGGTCAAATCCAATTGACCCTAGCTTCAAAATCAGTGCACAGAGTAATTCGATATTTTCGCAACGCGCCCGCTTTTTCGCCTCTTCCCGACCCCGGGAAACCGCGAAACGGTGAGCTCGTGTTTCCGCGATCGCAGCCCCTCGTCAAGGAAACAGTTGCTGCGCGACTCATTCCCATTTCTCCGAACTCTTATATTTTTTATTTATTGTTTATAGTTTATAGTTTATTTTTAT
>NW_017177063.1:12881-14614 GCF_001652005.2 Ceratina calcarata
GAATCTCCCATTTCAATATCTTACACTAGTTTTGGGACACCCTGTATATATGTATTATAAGAGATTTTTATTTATCCTGGCAGGGATCAATCATTCTATTCATGAAATTTAGCTCGGCTACATAAACGTCGCATAAATTAACGCGGCCAAGTAAACCATCAGCGGCAGGTGTCCCCTGTTGAAAATGCTGATCAATTTTATTCCATTAACACTTTTCACTCGACGCGAGTAAAAAGTATATCAGCCGCTTCGATCAATCACAGTAAATTGACGTTAATCCACTACGCCTACGTCGTTATAGTAACATAAAGCGAAAAATTCTACAGAATACGAATGAAAATTATAAAACAAGATCGTGTTTTTTGCGTGGAGAAAGATCGTGAATTCTGTTTCCTTTGATCGCGGCAAACATCAAAGCTTCGAAGAAAGGCGAGATAAAAATATGATCCTTCCATTCTCGGAACACCTGTTACAATTCAAATAAAATGAAAGAATATGTCTGTGACGAGTGAAAAGTTTCCATTATAAAACTCGATTTGATTTTATCAATTTTCCTTGAGAACAAAACCCGGCTGAAAGTAGCGATCGATTTCGTTCCCGCTGAATGGAACATTTTATTATACGTCGGACGTTTCGTTCGATTAAATTTATTAATAAGTCTGTTCCGAGGGTACGAATCGCAGTTTCAAGTAGCACGCAGAGATTTTTCACCGTTTTATACAACGTCGGTTCATTTTTCGCATTAAAACGCGAGAGAGCTTCTCCAACGTGGAGAAACAACCCTTTGTGGAATTGTTTCGACCTGTTGTTCCCCTTGCTTTTTCTTTCCGAATTAATTGCGTGTGAAACGCAGCTTCGTCAAAGATCAGTCCTCGAAAATAAACTCGACAGTCTTTTATAATTAAAATAAAAGCCTCGTTTAAAATTCTGATTCTTAATGAGACAAAGAAAAAAAATGTTGTTTACCCTTCGCATCCGGATGAAAGTAACTGAAGCGTAAAAAATAGCTGATATTTTTCGTCTATCTTGACGAGAATAAAATGCTCGTGATCTCCTTAACAGTGAATTAAAACGCGATCTTCCCCGCTTCTGTAAATTATAAATAATCATTTTAGCTGAAACACGATTTTAAAGTTGCACGAAATCTCGTAACTTTAATCCGGCAAACGACTATTTACGTTTGCAATGAATCGAGGAACTCTAATAAGCGAAGTTGAACAATTGTTACTGGCAGTTGGAGATCGGATTCTGCTTAACGAAGATCAGTTCGACTCTTTCCATGGATGTAACAAAATAACGAAAGTAAACGAACGCGATTGGAATTAATATTCCTGTTAATCATGTTTTACTTGATAACGAATTTATACGTCTCTGATTTATATTATTCGTGTTTATGAAATAAGACCTGATGGTCTATTGTTTATGTATGAGATACGTTAATTAAAACACGTGAGCAAAATTAAGTTTGCTCCAAGAGTACAGAACAGACTGATTATATTTTCTTAATTAACGTGGCAAGTAATTTATTTAGCATAAATCATGCATTTTCGTTAATATAAATAAACGAAACGTACATTTCATAAATCATGTGACGAGCTCATATCAATTAGATAATTAGTATTCTTCTTCAGATTTATTTAGAAAACTGAGATAATTTTTAAGTATATTACTGTGTTCCCAATTAGGGGACTTCAACCCTTAACGCTCCGACTTTTAATTGTGAATATCGACCA
>NW_017177063.1:18164-20108 GCF_001652005.2 Ceratina calcarata
ATTTCTCTTGCCATTTAAACATTGGTTTTTGATACATCAAATAATTCTGTGTATTACAAGCGACGTTCTTAATTTCCGCATATTCAGTTTCCCTATGAATGCAGAAAATCTGAATAAGTTATACACTGGATGGTGACGAGAGGATAGAACGGTAGATTCGATTCGTCAGAAGTCCTTTAGTTTAGCAACGTCAAGTAAATCCGCAGGGCCCGTCGAGGTTTAATTTTAATTTCCACGGTCTGATTCACGAGCTGTGCAAGTAATTTTCTATGAAACGTTAACGGCGAACAGTGTGAACGAGCGGAGGCGCGTCATCGCGAAATGTCGAATTTAATACGGGGCGAACGAAACACGGCTAGGAACACGGCGTGATTACCTGGCCAGCCGCGAATCGTTAATTTTAATAATGCGTATTCCGTTGATACTACGACTGCGGAACTGGAGCAGAACACCGGAAGCTATTACGTCCCCCTGCAGCAACTGCACATGTCCCGCATAAATAATATCTCCGGAGAACCGTTTTTACTCCCCCGTTCCAGCATCGTATCGGTTCCGAGCACTTTATTAGAGGACTCGCCACCTCCGCATTTTTCCCTTGCAACGACTTTACACAGCTTCCTAAATCTATGAATATTTTCCATACACAATATTCCACGTACAGCTTGGGAAAAATCATTGCCCCGAGCTGTGCATTCATGTATTATACATAAAAGAACAAACCGAGTGTTCAATGTATTTTTTGTTAATCCTGTAAATGGTAGAGAAAACTTACTATAGTAGAATTTATTTATTTCTTTTTTTATATCGATAGAAAATAAAGAAATTCTCCTATTCATTTCCATTCTCTGGAAATTCTGTCTATATTCAGAATTGCCATTAAATCGACAGACGCAATCCAAAAAAAGACTGAATTTAAAACTAGACTTTCTCTTTATAACAACTTTCTTCCTAAATCTATGAATATTTTACCTGAAATCAAGTTACAAAGCATAAATAATGCGCGAGTAAATCATACAGGCAAGCCACGGAACGCCTCATCTCTTAATGAATAAATCAAAAGCGAGCGCAGTATAACGAAGAAAATTAATAACCGCTCACTCTAAATAAGTTCGCTGCTCGAGCTTCCATTCGCGGTAGATATTGACATTAAATTATGTACATAATAATCGAGGTGTGAGACGCGAACGGTGGCAGCGTTATCTAAAACTGCACGGGAAGTTTAACGAACCGCAAGGTGGTTCATGTGTCTGTTCTCTCTGAAGAAGCGAAAGATAAACTTCGTTTCGAACGAGCCCCATATGGTAGGCTGAAAACTTTCAGGCAACAACGAGAGAGCCTCCGAGAGTTTATCGCGGCACGGAACTCGTTAGAAGTCGATAACTACTATCCCGGTTCCACTGAAATCCCTCTCCAAGTGTTTCAATTTATACGAACATTCTTTTGTCTCAATATTTATTATCCGATTTTATTCAAATAGCAATTCCATGTCGGTAAATATTTATGAATGGTAGAGAATTAATGCGAAAGCATACATCGTACAGAAGGTAGCGAAACGAGTTCTGTAGACTTTGGGAGAAACAAAGAATGGGAAAAAGCTTATAAAATTAAAGGAAGCCTCAGAGGAAACGATCTCGAATCAGTGTCGAATCTACAGACAGACTAGCTGCTGTTTAGGTTCGACTATCTGCTCCAAGGGCTTCTATTCTAATAAAAGAACCAATTATACGTCGGTATTCATAGTCGTTGCTCATTCTTAAGATCGTCTTCAGCATTTATTATTCCTATCTATTCCATGTTTCCAGTTCCTGTCTTGTACAGCTAGTAACAACGAAATTAAGCCAGCTGCATGCTAACGTGCATGTGTTAGTTTCCCCTAGGGGGACAAAATTCAAAACGAGTAATATAAGTATACATCTTATTTTTTCGATGCTTGATCTGACATCG
>NW_017177063.1:21403-22765 GCF_001652005.2 Ceratina calcarata
ATTATTTTTTTATTACCAGTGATCTGTTCTCCTCATTTGGAATAATTTTAGAAGGAACTAAACGCACATGTGCAATAAGAGACTTTCTAAATGTCTAAATTTTAGAAACACCTCGTAGGATATTATTTAGTTGGACAGTGTGGCTAATAAAAGAGTCTATAATAGTAAATATAGTGAGTCGACGGTAGTAGAGACGAGGTTTCAGAGGGGACGCAATCTCTCTGGTTGCAGGTTGTTCTTGCAGTCGCCGGCCAATCCGGATTTACTGTACGTGATATTTTTCTGTCACACCCAGCTCACGGTCACGCTGCTGCTGTGCCTCATATTCGGCAGCAAGGTAAGAAACTCTCCCCGCGGCGGCGGGCGTCGACGGGGTCTCCCGTATTTTCATCGCGTTCATGCGGTAACGGGGGCGCGTGACAAATGGCACCGGCCGGATCGCGAATTCTAAAGCCCCACGGGGGCCAGGCGCCGCGGCGGGGCCATTGAAATTTATTTATCTCACGGCGCGCATATTGATCACTCGAAAAGCAACGGCTGGCGCTCGCGGAACTTGCAAAATAGTTGTGCGCCCGAACAACACCGGCCCGGCGCGCCACGGTGTAATTTATTTCCGCCCCCGCCGTGACCGCGGATGAAAAATTGCGCCCCTCCGCCGTCGCCGCCACCTCCTCCCCCCTGCACTCTCGTTTCGCGCATTAAAATTGAAAATTACCGGAAGCTGAAATTTGAATATTAAACAGTTCATTTAACGTCGGCGCCAAGAAAAAACTACCGCCGGATACCCGGCAATTCCAGGTTACCGCGGTAATAAAATTTTTAATTGCCGCGATATTTTAAGTTAACGACTCTTACGTGTAATTCTGTTTTGCCATATTTTAATCTGCTCGCGAGGCTAATGAGCGGCGTGGGTGGCGTACGCCGGATACGTACTCGCGACCTCGCGGCTCGAAGAGCACGGAAAACCGGCTGGCCACAATTATTACCCGCATCGTTCGCTGATCTAATATTTCTCACCGGCATTAATTCGATCGACGAACTTGTCACGTGGATGTAGATTATGCAATAACGAACGAGCGGTCGAGGGAAATTCGATATTCATACCGTTTAGCGGAAGTCTCGTCTGAAGTGCATAGCCGGCATGATCGATACCACTCCATTCGGTTACCGAACAATGAAACAGCTTTTTATCCATTTCCACTCGTGCAAGACTAACTCTCCGCATTTCCTTTCAAATCCACTTCGTAAACTGAATCTTTAACATCATCAGATATCTATTAAGGACGTATTGGCTGTATAGTCAATTCTAAAAGTTTATGTACCTTAGAAAAACGCATTTCCTATAATTAAAAATAGTGCATT
>NW_017177063.1:23055-28949 GCF_001652005.2 Ceratina calcarata
CTGAGAAAAACAGGTGGAACAATTTTATAAACCTTACTCCTCTAAAATTATCATTTTATCATCATAGAACCTTAAATGCACTCCTGTTCGACGTATAATTAAAAAGTTTCGACAACGTATCGTCGAACAGGTGCGCAGATGAACTCAAGTAAAGGACATTGAGCATGCGGGGGAGGTTCGAAAGAAGCGCGGGAGTACTGAAACTTGGCTGTTTAACGTAGGCCTACGTGGTGTTCCGCAGCGGGGGCAAGGAGGAGTCGAAGCACTCCGGGGCTACCGGGAAATTTCTGGGTAAAAGCAGCCGGCCGACGGGCACTAGCAACCAGACGAACTCGATATCCCTACAACAGGGGAACTTCACAGACGAGAGCGATGGGGCCACGGTAAGGCCACTTTTACCTAATCCAAAACTCCCGTCCTCGTTTTTCACCGCACGGGCACCACCGATGTTTGCAGCTTCGCGTGCGAGTGAAACGAGTTTCCCCTCGTTTTCCACCCTTTGATCTCTCCTGGCCGCGGACCTAAGTAGGTATTCGTTCGAGAACTCTGCTGGAACTTGGAACTAGAGTTAACGAGATTATTTTCGATTACTTCGCATTACCGTTAATAACGGAGTACGAACCATCGCAGCGGTGTTTTTCAACTACTAATTCGTCCTGAATAACCAAATGCACTTTTAACGTCAAGCTCGCGTGATCCCGTGGCCCATTTATCCGAATGCACTATAAATTATATGGAGGGACCATTTCCCCACGTAAACGCGAAGCCCCTCGGAGAAGGACAGGTCGACGAATAGTGGAACTTGACAGAGGACGAGCGCATTAATTAATATCAGAGCTTTTTAGCCTCATCGAATAATGAACATTTTCGTAATTATATATATTCATCGGATCGCGTATAATCGATTGGAACGGTGCGTAACCTGACAGTCATTTATAATTCTCGAGCCGTTAATTCCGATCCATAATTGAACGCAATCAACGGCTTCTAAATCTACAATGAATTAACGTCACTCAATCCACGATGTAAAC
The DNA here is from genome assembly GCF_001652005.2 of Ceratina calcarata. NCBI lineage: Eukaryota > Metazoa > Arthropoda > Insecta > Hymenoptera > Apidae > Ceratina > Ceratina calcarata. Next base: position 24,087 of record NW_017177063.1, read on the forward strand.
CCGGAACGCAGAACTCCCGTGGAAATTTTCATTTCAGTCTCTGAGTATTTCCAAGTACCAAAGGCTTGGTTTTGTCAAAACGTATTCTGTAGTATCGCGGACGATGTTGAAAATAACAGACTCGATTTCCGCGATGCTCGTAAAGGGCGACGTTATAGAAAATCCGCTTAGCAAGCAGATCCTCCTAATGAAGTTTCCCGAAAGGTGGATAAAGAGGCTAATGAAAGCTATAGTGGTAAATCCCAGACTAATACCCCATAAGCTTATTAAGAACTGTATTCAACGGCGTTCTTCTCGTCCGGTTTGATAAAGAAAAAACTGACCGAATACCTGGAGGAGCGAGTAAGAAATCGGAACTGGAAGTTCCGATCAGGTGCCACGGGGAAAAACGCTGATCGACCGGCTCCGGTTTCACAGGAGCCGTGGGTGGGAGATTGTACCGTTCGACAAAAGGCAGTGAGTGAAAGAGGCTGTTCACTGCGGAGAAACGTCATCCACGGGAGCTTTTAGGAGCGGGCATGATTGCCGGGACGTTGGGGAAAAGCGGGGAAAATTGCGTCGACCTGGACTGGAAGACACCATCGGTGAAACGCTGCGTCGGTGAAAGGGAATGGCGCTCTTTGACATTCGACTATACTGATTATAGTGCGAGTGTTCGACGCGATTTGCCCTTGTCACGCGCCGTGTGTCACGTGTTGTGAAACAGCAGCAGGGCGCAGATAAAAAGAATACTAAAAGAAAGAACGCTCTTTGATTCCTTGTTATAGAAAATTTATTAGCAGTCTTTCTTCGTCCGGAATTAATTATTGATTAAATTAATAATGTGTGACTAAAAGAATCGATCAGGCTACGTTTTTGTATCGAGCCATGCTTTATGTCGGTCGCACAGTAAAGGGAAATATCGACTAACTGCTTCGCCAATGTTAATAATTAATTAACTATTAAAATTGTATATTGCAAAAGCTTTACCTTCGTACTAGCGAAAAATGTTTTAAATAAAAATTGTAGATGTAGTCGTCAGCTATAAATTAGGTCCTATGCAATTTCCTTCTAATTCATTAACACTAGATTGCCCAAGGAAGTAATTTTGACTGGTTTTGGGCAAATATACAAATAATAATGCATAAATTATTTTTTTTCCCAAGTGAAGTAAATTTTTTTTATTGTTAACATTTACTAATAACTTGTTATATGACTGTAAATAATATAAAAAATATTAAAAATTAATTTTAGACAAATTTCTTTACACATTATTCTTTCACAATGCAGTCATTTTGACTGTTTTTATTAAGTTTCAGTCTTTCTAGTGTTAAGGAATAATTAATTATCGATTAGAGATTCTTGAGATATTCAGAACAGAAGAAAATTGTATACGTCCTTCTTTACGAGATAACTCGTCTGTGGCATCGTGCGACAGATATCATGTCGCGAGATATCTCGCACGTGGTCCCGAAGCGGTTAATCCTCATCGAACCGTCAAGCCCCATTGTCGGGAAAGCCGATTAATAGGCCACCATATTGCATTAATTACCGTATACACATTAGAAAATCCGATTTAGCACGCTACTGAATCTGACCTAATGTCCTCCACACATGTCCTGCATACCTCGCTACAACTACGTCACATGCAATATTCCCTATAATTTCTCTAGTAATACTTTTTATAATTAAATATCTTTAGACAGCGTCTGAATGTTCCAGGAGGAGTTCCGTCGGTTGATCAACCAACTCGAAGTTCTGAAAGAGAAGAACGTTCTCTTAGGTAATCACCACTTGGTTAACAAGCTAGCTGCGATGCAAGAAGCCGCGCATCGCTCCGAAGCTCAAGTATCGACCATCCAAGCGATCTCTTCTAGTATGAGACTGAACGATCTCAATGGGTCCACGACCATCGCTGAGACAGACGTGGGTGGTTCGTTCAAAAGCGACGAGAAAAGAGGTTCACTGAATTTTATATTTAACGTCCTCCTGAATTTCCCCATCCGATGCACCTCGTCCTGATTTACCAAGCCTGATCAAACCATCGAGTTACTTATAAGGGGAATGTGTAAAGGTTTTTGTTTCGAAACGTTTGCGCAGGTGGCGAGGAGAAACGGTGCCAGGCGTGCGTGGAGACGAACGGGATCAAGGGAAAGGATCATCAGGGGCCCTCGAAGGAAGCCGAGGTCCTCGTATCCGTGGAGACGAAGAGATCGACGAGGACCAACGACGTGGCGGTCTCGACTTCCGGTAGGCCGGTTACCACCGAGGACATTGGGACGGAAACCAAGCATGAAGACAAAGATAGTGAGGTTCGGGAGAAGAGCAAGAGCAAATCGGGCCATGCGAGGACGCACGCTATAGTAATCAATTTGGACGACAAAACCAGGTTCTCGGAGGAAGTCACCGTTTAAAAATGAACGCCGATTGGTGAGAACTCCGCGAGTCACTCGAACGTGTACTGTGGTAAGTGAAATAAAAGTGATTCGGTGGTGGGTATCTTAGGTTCTTGGTGACGCTGGTGGTGGTGGTGGTGGTGGTGGTGGTGTTGGTGCCTGTATGATTTTATTGTTTCTTCTTTCAATCCGTGAAACACGGGCAATTTTTATTCGTCGCAGGCACGCGAGTTTCCAATTAAACGTCGAAACTGTGTTCCCTTCGGAAATCGGGCGTTTAAACATTGTTGAATTATTGAAAATAATAGTACAAACATAAATTGAAGTTTCTGGGTTAACTCGATTTCTCCCGTTGGTTCTCGACGGGAATCCTCTAACGCAATCGCGACAGCAATTTTTCTTACCCTTTTTTTTCCTCGCCTTGTTTCCCAGAAGTTTCGAAGGGAACTTCCTTTCGGCGATTGTGTTTGTAACTTGCGAACAAGGACATACTAATCGTGCACTCCTCGTCCTCGTTCATTGAATTTGTTCTCATCGGTGTAACCTTCCCTCTTCCCTTTTAGTTTTTTAATTGTTCACGTCAGGCGAGAAAACTGGAATTTCTCTCCTTTCCTGTCATGATCCTTTTTACGACAGTTCCTAATCGCCCTTTCCGAACTTACCTTGGAAATTCGACTTGTTCTCATTCAAGTTCTCGTTTCAATTCGTTTCCTATTTGAAAAGATATCGAGAGCGTCGTGTAAATAAACGTTGTGAGTTAATAAAAGTTTCGGTGGTTTTAGTCTAAGGAAATTTGTGATATTGTGACGAGTCACTGGGAACGAGAACTGATATTAATTAGCACGCACTAAGAGTTAGTCGAGAACGAATAGTAAGAAGCGTCATGGAAATATGAATTCCACGTGTGTTCCCGAACTTTTAGCAAAGAAAGGAGGAGATCCTTTCAACGGAGTTCCCAGACACGACTTTGCTTTCCATTTGAAGAAAAAAAAAAGAAAGAAGAAACCGCGAGAATTGATCTCGCGAAACTGTAAATGGTGATCCTCGGGTATTTGAAAGAATTCTCAGTTTTAAAGTAGAATATTTCTAAGAGCAAAGCATGCGTGTGAGGAAATGTGTTTGAACGTCGGTCCCAGGTAGAACGAGAAAGTCTGCAGGTTTTCACAACTTCTGGCTGATATCTGATAAAGAAAATTTCATTGACTAAATAGATTTCATAAAAGTGCACCATGATGTAAGTGCACGCAGCGAGTTCGCGTTGCTTTTACAATTTCCTCGCTTTGATCATTGACCGGTAGTTTTTTTTTTTCCCCCAACCTGACAGCTGTTCCCAATTGAAAGTGAGTGCGTCGGTCGGGCTGTTATTTATTTACCAAACAGGCAGGCTTCTATCTGGGACACGTGTCAGCTGGTGGAGTGTCGACGCGATGCGCAACGTGATCAATCGAACCTCGCGAACAAGCTTTCTGTAAATATCGTCGTATAGCCGCTTTATCCAAAGTCTTCTGCCATACGATTAAAGGTTCATTTATACCATCGACGAGCCACGAACGAGTCGGTTAGAACGAAGAGCACCGTCTCATTAATACTGAATATTAATTAATATTACATACGCAAAGTTATGTACTCGTATTTCCGAGAACGAGTATTACCAATTATAAACTTCATTGGGAACTTGTTTTACTTGAAAACCGAGTTTTAAATTCGCGAGTTTGATTACTCGGGAATTTTTAAAGAACCCCAGTCCTCGCCTGGCGTTCGGAGTATCGCAAAAACTCAGCGAATAAATAAAAATAATTCTAAAATATTCTGAATCCGTGGCTTCGTTCTGGTCGACTCATTCACAGCTCCCTTAAAGTCGATCTGTAAATAAACGCGCGAAGGCCGATTAAAAATGGAAAAACTAGTTACTAGACCAGCGTGAACGGAAAATTGTTCACCGTTTCATCGAAAAACGGAGGTCCGACCCTCCAATTTCTCTCTTTCAACTTTCCCTCATATCAGGTTGTAAATAAGTCTTGTAAATATGCACGAGCTGAGGCGAGTTTGACGTTAGATCGGGCGAACGCGATCGCAGTTGAAATTGTTACTAGATCGTGCGTCGTAGTAGCCGCGTATCATGGTCGTTAGCCCGTAATCACACGACGATGTATGTTACATTTATCATCGCGTCCCTCGCGTGTGCCTGGATCGGTGATTTACCGATCCGAAGTCAGACAAGCAAAATTAGATTATGTAAACAGAAATTCATTACCGGACTTTCATTTGAACTTACGATAAGATTAGAATAATTATTATTAGTGGAGGCATGATTCCGCGTTCAAACAGTAATTCGCTTCGTGAATTATAGGGGAATGTCAAGCATCGGCTCGGATAACAGTAATTTAATTGATACCGGTATCTTCGCACGATGCATTAAGGTTGTATGAACCCATAAATAAAATAAATGACTTTGTCATTTAAATTTTTACTGTTGCTAAATATTATA
>NW_017177063.1:30940-31940 GCF_001652005.2 Ceratina calcarata
TTACAGTATAAAAAATTAATCAATACATTGATTGATCTCTGAAATCTTCAAAAAAGTTAATTCAATATAATACAAAATTGTTGAATAACTCTCGTGCTGGTTGACCATGTATACTCGAATGTCCAATTATTTTAACAGTTGATCCAACAATCAATTAGTTTCCAATTACTCGGATCGGTAAACGTTCTTCGGTGTAACAATCAATTACAATAGCAATTAAACGAGTCCCTAAGGACTTGCTATCTAGACTGACTACACGCGGGGGATGATCGATCGATCGGATCATCGTACAACTTTTAACGCGTTGAGTGCGGATCGAGAAAGAAGCATCATCGATATGGCTCGTCCCGAGTGGACAATGTCCGTGTAACGAACGTAGACCGCATTCAACTGGTTGATTACTGGCCACTACACAGATCTCTACTTATCACGTTTAAGCGTTTTAATTATGCATATCGATCCAGAGGCCGTGGCTTTGGGAGAAGTGATCGCCGAATCCATTTGAAATTATCGTCGACGGGGTAATAAAAATTGATGGAACCTTCCCAAGCGATCCGATTTAACGTCGGATCGAACCTTAGCCAATCCCCAGAACGGTATCCGGGTTAATACGAAGTTTTAAACTATGCATGTGAAACGAGCTGACGTCGGAAATAGAGAATTTTATTTACTGTCCGATCGCGTCTGTTCACATGCCAATATAGTCGTTCATAAGTTTTATACTCTTGAGTGCCGTCTATCAAGAGATCTGACGAATGAAATTTCATAGTAGAACCATGAATAGTTTCGATCTAGTCTCACCTGACGATTTCAATGAAACCTGAGTACCTCGTCAATTTTTCTTTTTACACTTTGAATTTCAAGCGTATATTCGTATTTAGAAAAATCTAAGTGAGTCTTTTCGGTTTCAAGGGGACGTCGTTAACACTAGAAAGACTGAAACTTAGTATGTACCTATATTGCCCAAAGCAGTAAAAATGACTGCATTGTGAAAGAATAA
>NW_017177063.1:33221-35071 GCF_001652005.2 Ceratina calcarata
ATCTAGTGTTAAAGTCGTACTGTACAGAACGAACGTTTTTAATCAGCGAAGAAGGATTGATAACCGGGGCAGGTTTTTTTTAATTGTGAGCAACGTGACGAGCCTGGCATGAAATCTCGATAATCAAACGATTCGAGGGGAAGAGGGTTGGAAAAGACGACTGGGTTTCCGTTGGAATTGGCTGAACGGAGGAACGGAGCTAACGATAAACCCTCGTCGATATCGGCTGATGAAAGCTGCAACGGAACGACGTGGCAGCTATCCTTCTCCCAAAGGACCCGGTGTCGAACGGATCACGTTACCTCCTATAATAAAGAGAGAAACACCGTAGATGTGTAACGAGTATCAGCAATATCGCTTTCTTGATTAAATCAGACGTTCCGAAACGAGAGTTCGGAGTCAGAAACCTCTGGCAGTCGAACCTGCGTCGAGTCATGCTCTCCCATAATTACATTTATTATCTCAATTATTATTATTATTATTATTATTATTATTATTATTATTATTATTATTATNATTCTTAATACATGATTTTTCATACAGCCTTAATCGCACGGCAGAACAAATTGTTGACGAACATAAATTTTTGCGCGGCTCAATTATCGGGTCTACGAGGCGCGTTTCCCGTACGGTTTAGTTTTTCGCCGTCCGACGTGGTTCAAGCTTTTTCGTCGCAATCGTATCAGCTTGTTCACCGATCAACGACAGTTGGGAACTTTTTCCGAAACTCCCGAGTAACTTCCGGTGAGCCTCCGGTGAAGATGCCCTAAACACTCGCGGAACGATTTATTTGCTGTCCCGACTGGCTCGGCAAAACCCATCCGTTTTATTCTCATCGTTTCTCCTGTTACGTTTAACCTGTTAACTGGGCCGTCGGAAATAAGAACAAACAAACTACTAAACGAATTGCGTCCACAATAGCCGAATGGTGTGAGTTAACGGGTTGAAAACGCAACTGTACGATATGTAATATATACATATATGTATATGTATGTTGTTATTATTCGATCGACCGTCGAGTAATTTCGAGTATATCGGCTCCATTCCTAGGGTAACTAACGGCATTGGTTTTAAGGAGATTTTATGCTTGCTCGGTCGTCTGTACGCTGGACAAGTGTGTCAGTGAATAAACAAATGAATGAATAAATAAAACGTGATTGCTCTACCCAGTCAACAAGGACTCGTTTCAATTTCTCTCGAATTTATATTTCTAATTTAATTTTAATATACGGATTGATTTACGAGTTTTAAAATTTTCACAATTTCATCTAAAGGCAACTGTTTTTTTTTTTTTGTTTCAGTTCTTATTTTATTAAAAGGGAACTCTGATTGTTAGACGACATCGATAATCCGCGATAATATTCGACGGACCGAGGCTCAGATTGCTTGATTAATAGCAATCGTTTATGATATCTGGTCGAGTCGAGCAGCCATTAACAGCCGCAGTAAAATTGATTATGCAAACCGTTGGTACACGCTGCTACCCATAGAACGAATAGGTAGACATAGGAGATCTACACGTTGTTCGTTCGTGTGGTTGGGTCGGAGGGCGAAGGGATGTTTTGCGGTCGTCGATATTCGTCGACCGATCGTAACTGTTCATGCGACGAGCCGTCGAGCAAACTCAGATTACATCGATTTCCCTGCTTTTCTTATTCCAACTTCCCAGAACCAATCGATTATTCTCTTCAGTAGAATTTAATCAGATTATTTATAAACAGCAACCTGCTAATTCTTATATAAATCAAACTCATCGTCCGAATAAAATCTGCAATCATTTAATTGCCAACTAAATATCTCATCGTAAATCATTCGTAAAACTAACTAATTCTAATAAACCATAACTAAAT
>NW_017177063.1:36155-39848 GCF_001652005.2 Ceratina calcarata
ATAAATCATAAGTAAACTGAACTATAATATCTCAATCTAAATCATTCCTAAAATTGATTTTAATAAACCATAACTAAATTAAATTATCTCATCCTAAATCATTCGTAAAACTAACTATACACTAACTATTCATAAACTAATTGACAACGTTTTAATTAGAATCACAATTCCTGTGAACATCATATAAAAAATGCTAGTATTCAAGATCGATGTCAGGCCATTAGGCTTCATGATCAAAGTCACAATAACGGTGCACAATGACTCCTTTGTCCCACGATACGCAAGACAATTAATGGGGTTGAAATGAAGGAGTCCTTGGCTGATAGACATACGCGAGAGAGAGAGCGAGAGAGAGAGAGAGAGAGCAATTATCTTTACCCATATTCCCTTACCCGATTGAGAGCCATGCGATCGAGCCCAGCGTCTGATCGAATTAGTACACCAGTCAGTACACACGTACGGTCGATACATAATTCAAGAGGGTAAAAAGTTTGCAAGTCGACTTTTCATGTAAATTTCAATCCCCCATTGAAACCAGCGAAGCTCGGATCAAGTTTTGCAAGACAGAAGAGAACGAGCTGGTAAGAAGAACAATACTAGCGCGGGGCAATGTACGGCGCGCGTCAATACGTGCCGTGGTTCGAAGGCGTGACCGATTCTCCACTTGGCGTATTGATTTTGCCGGTAAGAACCCGCTTAAAAGCGCCTTTATCCTCTTCCGCGCCGTAAACCGCGGACTGCTCCCATCCCGACGTGCAAGTACCTAATAGCTACGTAACCTTTCAGCAGGAGCCGTGTCAGGGAAACGTGACGAGGGCTAAATGTTTGCACTAGGAACCGAGAAATTACAGCTGCCATTATGCTCACCAAAACGTTTCCCATGCGAATGTGCCATTAAAATTTTAGAGGGTATCGAAATTAATGTCCTAAACCTCTCTCTCTCTCTCTCTCTCTCTCTCTCTTTTAGAACATGTCGCAGAACTCGTAATTTCACGTTGCAAGAATATTTACTCTCGCGATTTGAACTTGTGAAACAAGGATGTTCGTTTCAACTCTTTAGTTTGAGATTTTTACAAACAGGAAACGTGAGAGTAATTTTTATAACGGAGTTTTTTTTATGAATTTTTTTAATCAGGCGATACCTGAAATGTTAATATCAAACCGCGGGAATGCATTTACATCTGTTTTCCTTATTCTAAAATCGTGAACCCCTTTCGGCTACTGATCCGCGTGGGAACTCGACGAGTGGGTAATCGGTTTATAAATGTAAAAAAAATCTTGACAGCGCTTCCACGCCGTCGAGGACGTTACTTCTTGCTACCCAGAAGATTTGCCAGAACCTGTGAAGCAACTCGCCCGACAGCGTAAAGGGGATATACTCCGACCTTCCCGTCGGATTTTCTATTAAAGAGAAACTTTTTTACCATTAATTACAAAAAAAAAGAAAAATGATAATGAAGTATATTATAATAAATTTGTTTATAAAAAAATAGTCATTTATTCGGTCGCTTGAATTTGCGGTCAGACACGTTGACAATCGCGGGACGAATGATAGGATTAATATTAATGATGTTACGTTTTATAAAACGAAAATGGAAACAGTGAATTATTTTCTCTGTATTTTTTTTCACGGCTTCGTTAAACCAATATTCGTTGAAAACATTTTCCGCCATCCATCGGGGCTACAAATATATTTAGATTCGCCCCGCGCAAACATTTCAAATAAATATCATCCCTGTCTCGCGCTTCGCTGCACGCGCACTTTATGCATGGAAGTAATCTTCGTGCTCGACACTGTCTAGTTAAATCCGTGCGTCCAATTTAAGAAACAAATGTCTCGTCCATTATTTAGTAGAAGTTTCATTTCAAATATTATTAAAGTTTAGAATATAAAATTTTTCTGACGTATTAATACGTCTATCTAGTTTTTAATAGATATTACTTGATTACGTTCGTAGTCTGATTTCGACCTGAGGAACGTAATCATTGTTATCAATGTAAACGTGGGACGTGTACGTTAAGTGGAACGGAGGGTAGCGAGTTTCTCGAAAATAAATTCGCCAAACACTCTAGTAACGTTCGAGTGCCGAGAAACCACATCTTTCACGGTCGCGTCTGGCAAATCGAATTAATTCCCGGTCGTTACGTTCTCGATCTCGTGTAGGCGCGTTGCCAGCCTCCTACCGTGAAACTCAGTACACTCCTATTCATAAATCCGAAAGGTCTGTATTAAATGCAAACATATGAAATACAGTGAGTATACGCAAAAGAGCTTTTTTTGTATTTTATTTTTCTATCAAAAAAAACAGTGGATCCAAAATTCTATTATTAAAACGATTCTTTTTTTATAGGGTTTTGAAGAATAATTTGATTAAGAGAGGATTCGGTGGCACTTCGCGAGGATTAAGCATGTTCAATACTAATTCCGAGCCACTGCACGTTACAAGACGTATGGAGGTTGTATCTCATGGGTCGGGACTTGATCGTGTACACCGTCTCGGTTAATTTGTTCAGTGGCTGTCGGGACAAATTACCGGAAGCCAAACGCTGTATCGAACGTGTCGAAGCGAATAGAGCGATTCATTTTTCTCGGCGTGCCTAATTGAAACCCATCCGGCCTCGATGGGATACATAAGTCTCAGAGGTCAGGGGGGTAACCGTTCGTTTCACTGTCTCAATTTAGGAGCGTAGTTGGCCAAGTTAGATTTGTCTTTGGCAGACGTGACTCGCTTCTTTTTACTAGATCAAATTACAAGTTTCGAAAATGTGTTCAAGAGCACCGTTCTAAACCGATTTCGTTCACTGATACGAAGTTTTGTCAGTGAAAATGTTTCAGTGGAATCTTATCAATTTTTTATAAACGAGGAGGCGTTTAGGTTTAATTTGAAATTCGTAAAGGGAAAAAGACTTGATTCGAAACGAAACATCGTGTTACACATTTCTAATCTATTCATTAAGAAAGTAAATTTTCATGGTCGCACCATTTATCTTAAAAATTAGCACAGGTGATCATTAACGGACTAACGATACTAGGATACGATTAATTAGAGAAAATTCTCAATGGATGAACGTGTTGGTGTTAATTACGACAGGTTTCCGGCGGAACAGGCAGTCTGTAACTAAAAGCGTAACGAAAGGTTGACAAGCCGGTGACACAGTTCCAATTTTCCAGCCATTATTTATCTACTCATTAGCGTTATTTATCGCGCGGTTTGCCGTTCGGTTAATTATTGTTTATGCGACCGAGCGCTGCCACCCTCGCTGATTTACGGCGGCGATAATTCTCATTCGATGGAGTAAATCCTGCAAGCTTCCCCGGAGACGCTGACAATGTTACGCGTCATTTATTCCTAATGAACTATCTGAAAATCCTAAATACTTGCAAATTCTACGGCGTATTTTTATCCATCTCGTCTCCAATTAAAATAATTTATAACAGCGACGATTAAATTCGTGCTTGGGAACGTTCAATGTATTTAAAATCGTAAAACGAAGTTTCATCGTGTTTCCTATCAACAATTGTTATCTGCAATTATCGGAAATAATTCGTGGACGTAGCGATGAAATCTGAACCGCGAAAACGTTCGATACCTACTGTCATTGTAGAACTGTAATTAAACAGTAATACTTTGGTCGACGCAAATCATATTTCAGAATAATCATTCACGACACGGCAAAAAAAAATACGTAATA
>NW_017177063.1:40842-43497 GCF_001652005.2 Ceratina calcarata
TAAACCGTTTTTTCAAGGGGGAGGTAGTCCCTTGTTCGAAGCGTTTTGTAAATAAATCTATGTCAAACTTATATCCATGTACACGAGGTCTTATGGGAGATACAAGAAATCTTGTCGCAATACCTAAATCTACTCTACATTAGAAATTCTCGAGTATCTAATATTTATTCACCTCGCAACAAAGCCTGTTTTGCGGCAAAATCGGGCCATCGGACGCAGGGGATGGTGACAAGTTCGGTGAATACCATCGGAACTTATAATTTGATTTAACAGGCAAGATCATTTTCCACCGGACCCTCTACGGTGACGTTTACCAGCAAACGTCGTTAGATCATGATTTTCAAAGGACGCTTTGACTACCCAAATGTAGACACTTGTTCTCTACTCGTAGTCCGTTCCGTTGATTAATGTTCCCAACATTTTCGGAATCGATTAAAAAATTCACTTGCCAGAAGTGAAGCAAATAATTTTATTCAAATTCTGCCATTTTTTTATCCAAATGCAATCAAGGAAAATCTGTTATAATTAGAATAAATAGAAATAAATCTACAATTCGCTTAATAATCTTTTTAATAAAAAAATAAAAATTTGCAGGAATTCTTTGAGACAACCGAATTGGATGGATTTATATAATAGTACCTGAGATACTCAACAAGAATACATAGACACAAGAATGGATATCAGTGAATAATGAGAGGATGAAAAATGCATATTTTCAATAGTCATGCAGGAGAGGATCCTGTCTCTTCATTTCCACACAGTTTCGTATGCAAATTCTGCAATTCCGACAGCTGGCTGTCCCAGGTTCCATAAACGAGGCGGTTCAAATTATTATAACGCAGTCCCAGCCATCCTGTCGTTTAATTAACTCAATGTTTACGCCCGCCGTTGAAAACGACCCGTCCAACTTACACCCGATGATTAATTAACCGGCGTTAATTGGTAATCAACTGGCGACAACTCGCCGAGTTCCTTTTCATTTATCTATTACAATCTTCTCTCAATCATTTCCATTGAATCGCGTTTCCCTTTTATTATGCAAATATGCAATAAACGCAATGAGTGATCCATGATGGCTAATTGGAATCTTTCTCAATTTTAAATTCTATGAAAATATCATGCAAGATTGAAATGAATAATCGACGAGGCTCGTTGACGAGCTTGTTGGAATTTAGGCAAAGAGCGTGATTAAAAATCATTTTTCGTTAAGTGAATATCCCTAAACTGGGATGACAGTCTGATTAACGAGGCATCAGCTAAATGCTTTTCATGAACCGTTTGACACGTGACGATTTATTCGTTTGAACAAAATCGACTCTCGGTCTGTCGCACCTACCGTTCCGTCAAAGGAATTCTTAATTAGCGCTGTTTAAAATCTCGCGCATCGCAAATTCGACCCAACGTCACTATTCGTTTAATTTTTAATCGAACTCTCATTTAACAGTCCCAATTTCCCATCGTATATTTAATTTTTACAAACTGAGTTGTAGCTTGAATAATTGAAGAACTTTTTACTCAATCGCAACGACGTGCAAAATAATTAATACACTTGAAAATTCATTTACCATTTGCATTTCATTTACCAATTGGACTCAGTGTGAGAGAGAGAAGAAAGTACGATTCGTCGCTGGTAGAAAATGAGATCGTGTTTCGGTTTCTGTAAAGAATTTTCACATCCTCGGATCGCGACCTAGAAAACCGGGGAAACAGCTTAATATTTTTCAGGCAAGTAGATCCGACGGGCATAAAAGAAGGAGATACACGGATCGCTCAGTGGGGAGAAACTCTTCCGCGAAAGAGTTCCGTTTCACGCGCCATTGCGCGACTCCGCAATTGTAAAAAGAATCGTTCCGTTGCTCCTCCGCCGCTATTGTTTCCCGAGCTCTACCGGGCTGGCAAATCGTCCGCCAGTAAACGCCCCGACGAAACCGTTCGTGGGAATCGAGCGTCCCAACCCGAACACTATCCTCCTCCACGTTTTTTAAATTACACTTTTGTAAATGCTTCCAATTTTTTTTCTCTCCCCTCGACTTAAGCGGTGACTGCCTTAAGCAAATGTTTCGTTAATTGGTTCGTTAATTGAACGGTAGACAGTTAATTAAGAGGCAAACCCGGCGTTTCCGTGTGCCGTAAGTTTCTGCCGATTCAATTAACTCTGCTTGGATGCTCTTTCAATTAACCGGGCTAAACGCAATTCGGGGACTGAGACTCGCTCGTATAAAAATTCCGAGAGAATGTTTCGACTCGATTTCTTCACGCCTCCGTTCGATTTACCTCGTCAAATAAATTCCTACAAACGTTTACAAATAGAATTTGGGAATTGTCAATCAATCGGTCTCTCTAAATCTCCGTGTGATACAATATTTATCGACTAACCGAACGGCCGATATTTAACTACCAAACAGTAAATGGCTAGTTTCAACGATGGATCGAATGTTTAACGTTCGGCCTCGTAACGCGTTCGGCTGCGTTTGGATCATCACACCCCGTGGGACGGTGGTAAATATTCCGAAGAATTGTTATTTCGTCTCTTGATCTCGCAGCTCCCAAAATGCGTGTGGTGCGAATAATTCTATGCGTGTCCAGGAATTAATAAAAATTTTAGAAATTTTGCGAGCCTATTAGAAAAATTATTATATCTCGAATTCTTCTGTT
>NW_017177063.1:45290-49635 GCF_001652005.2 Ceratina calcarata
TAATCGCGTTGATCTGGTGACGAGAGACGATGTAATGCAGTAGGTTTGACGATCGAAACGCGGTTAAACTCGCATGTAATTTGGATTCGGTTGAAACGGTGTGTGGGATGAATTTAAGATGTCCTCGAATTGGCGACTTTGTAAGGTGAGAGGAGAGGTCGATCGATGAAATATCATCCCGTCTTAGCGCCTGGCGATCATCCCTCGGTGATCGTTTCATTTTGAATTCAACGCGAGCAACCGTGGTGCTCCGAGCGCGAAATTAGCATTGGCGATAAACCATCGCTCTGTGACGTGACCGCCACTCTCTATTATTTTCCTCGTCTTCTTAAACCCACGAATGAAACCCTGCCATTTTCGATTTCGCATTTCGTCCAGGTGTAAAATTTTATTATTTACAAATTAGATTTTATTTTATTGCATCATCGTTAAAAGCGAATTGCGAACGTAATATTATAATTCGAAAAATGAACTGGACACGGAAATCAATTAATATCCATTAAAGGGATGAGCGTTTTACATATTCCTGCGAATCAATTACGTTTTCCAGATTTTAATAACGAAAAATCTGAATATATATTATATGAACAGAGGATTCGAGGAAATTCTGCAAACTATTTTCCAGTCTAATGAATTTCGAGCACGTTTAACCAAGAACACGGTTTGACCATACGCTTGGAATTCTGTTCTAACGATTATCGTCTACTGCGGTAGTCCTATACTTGGACCGAACTGTCGTTAGAACTTCAACCAGCTAAGATTGAAATAATGCAAACACATTAAGGATGTATTGGCTATACAGTAAATACAAAAAGCTTATGCACTTTAGAAACGCATTTTTTAAAAAGAAATCATACGTAGAAAGAACATTGCTAATAAAAACAGTTTTTTGCAAATTACTCGTGAACTGTTGATGCTAACGAGAAACTGTCAGAGATCGACTGTATAGTCAATGGGACTGTAACCTTGGGAAGGATTAAGCAAATGAACAACGATTGATTACAATTATTATAAATTAATAATTTTATTTTATTTAGAAAATACGATCGCAGTGGATCATTTTTATACTTACTGTTGTGATATTTTACGTTCTAAAGGAAATTGCAGGAGGAAATCGTTGCGACTTTCGTTGCGATTTCCACAAGAATTCTCGACTAACGAAGGAATAAGAATTCGACGAGCGACAATTTTTCCCAAGTTGATATTCAAAGGTGACGAGCATTAGAATCAAGTTCTCCTCTAGCGGCGATACCAGGTTTCGAAAACTTTCCACGTACACCTCTGGAGAGACGACACGTTTCTAACGGAGCAATAAATATTGATGACGTCGTTTAAAGCCCCGGGAAGCAACGGCGAAATGAAATGAAGTATGAACGGCACCGGGTTCGCGGGTCGAACTGGATTTACCATAAATCGTACGTGCCAGGGACTTTAAATCCGGGCACTCACAGTTTGTCTTTCAGCGGTAGACAAATGACAGTTCTCCCCACTTGTTTTTTCACTCGCGCTTCGGTTCATCATGCAAATCCATCCGGAATTTAAAAAAACCTCGGCTCTGAATCATCCGAAGACTTGATCATACTCTAAATGCAATTTAAGGTACTTTGCAAACTCCAAGCCACGTGTTTCCACGAATTGAATTATGTCCGAGCAGGCTCACGTTGTTCGTTCTTCATGTTTCAATTAGAATTTTCTATTTTTACTCAACTGTTTCACAAACCAGAATTCATGGGAGTAATAAAACTTTTTAATAAATCTTTTAAAGTGATTAAAATATTCCCTTTTCATAATAATACAAATCCATTGTACATCTGAGAACAGCTCTACTCTGAATCATCAGAAAACTTGCTCATACCCTGAATACAATTTAAGGTACTTTGCAAACTCTAAAGCACGAGTTCTCCAAATTCAATTATATCCAAGCAGCCTCACAATGTTCTCCATATTTCAAATAAAATCTTCTGTTTGTACGAGCGTTTCAAAATTCAGAATAATCAGTAAAAAAAAATGAATTCAAATAATAAATCAATTTTTTACTAATCACTTATTAAGATCACAAAAAAATATAAAAGAAATAGAGTATTTGCTTTACTGCATGTTAACGTCCCAGTTGGATCGCTTAACGATTTTGCTCGTTGGGGAGGGGGCTAAATGGAGCGTAAATTTTGGCCGGAAAACACTTAATTATCGCGGCGCCTTAATCCGTCGAACTGCGCAACAACAGGGACGCTGCTTAATTGTTGGGAACCGGTGCCCTGATACCCCAGGGATTAAACCGGTTTTAAGGGTAACACCAGAATCCCCACGACGGATATTACAAGCTGCGCCGCATTCCATCTTAGGGCAACGGAGTCGCACATACACCCAACTGTCGCATTGCATTTCTGAGTCGACTTTGTACGACTTAGCCACGGATTTCCCAACTGTATGATACCATTTCTTTATCTAAATCATTCTTTTATTTCTTCATAATAATATTTATTATTATTTGTTGGAATATAGGTTTATGGGAAACAGCAGATGACAAACTTTGTAGTCTGAGTAAAAAAAGTAAGTAAAGATTTTATATTTAAGAAAGGGAATAGAAAACTTCCTCTTGGAAATGATTAACAGCACGAAGCAAATTCTTAATTCAGGAAACATATTGTCTATCAATGACTGTCGAGCCATATAGGGAAATCATCAAACAAGCCCTTGACGAAACATCATTCATTTGTTGTAAATACTTGCAACTGAGTGGACTCGAATTAAATTTAATAAAAAGGATCATTACATAAATTCTTAACCCCTTGACATACAATGACGAGTTTGACTCGTCATTTATTTCATTTAATTTGTATGTAAAGTTCCATTTAATTTGTATGTCAAGGGATTAAGAATGATAAATCAGTAAAAAAGACTTCATTATTTATTCTGCCATGTCTGTCAAGTGCCCTAGTTTTATTAATTTTTCGTACTGAAGGTCACGTGGAGGTCATAATATTAAAGTCATTAGATTCGTTTTAACTTCGATTATCATATAGAAATAATAAAAAATGATTTCCTCCAACATTTCTCTCTATTATAATGAACAAGATATTTTAAATGCTCGAATTATGGGAGACACCCTGTATATTAATACAGCGAGATGGGAACTGAGAACAAGAGACATTCGAATTGTTCATGGTAATAGATCGGTTCATCAGAAAGTCGGGTCCATAACGAAAGCTTGTTTACGGGCAAGCGGTGTGCAGTTACGCGACGACGACGACGACGACGACGACGGGTAGACTACCTCGAGAAGTTTAATTACATCTGTCGTCGCCGAGTTTAAGTCCAATCTCGCTCGGGAAATTAACCGGATCCGATACCCTCGAAATTATTCAACCGTTATTCACGTTTACACGATTTAATCTCACCCCCCAACGTTCGTTTCAACGTCTAAGGAAACGTCGTTGTCACAAGTTTTACTGAATCATTAATTATCGATAATAGCACGATTTTCCATTGGGAAATTAAAGAAGTAAAACAACGTCGAACACACAGTTTTTTCTTTCATCCAACGTCAATGGTTGAAAAATTGTAAAGCGCGGGTCGATGAATCCAAAAAAGAGAGGGGGGGCGAAAATTTAAACAACAACTGGTTGCACGGTGAAAAATGGATGGAACACGATAGTTCCGGTGGTGCGCGATATTGTTCGCCGCACGTGGAAATCTGAATAGATCCGGCGTCGGTCGCTTGTTATGAACAGCAATACGCAGATTCTTCGGTCTCGTATTGCGTTTTCGGCCGTGCATACGCAAACCGAGACGCTTGCACACAAACCCCTGGCCAACCCCTCCCGCTGGGAATATACGTGATGGGGAAGAACCGAGAGAACTTTCGAATACAGCGGTAAAGTGGCTTATAGATTTGTGGAGCGCGCTGTTTTGTCCTACCAACCAAAAGGATTTGCATTATCGTGTAAAAACTGCATGATATTCACAACCACTGTTGCAGCATTCTTAAAAGGGAATAAATATTTCGTCGGGATTCCTTCCCACAAACAAATAAAGGATTACCTGTGTTCTTTCACTATTTATCACGTTGCTGCTTTCAATGAAGTTTAACCCATTCGCTGCCAAGTTATTTCTTGGTAAGAGCACATATATTATCATACATAATCATTTAGAAGCAGAAAACCAAAGACGAGTATACTCGTCGTTGGCAATGGGCCTTCAAAAGAGCCTGCATGTTATAATATATTTAAAGCAGGACGAGTATACTCGTCCTGGCAATGCGTGACACCCTGCCAAAGACGAGTATACTCGTCCTTGCCAGCGAATGGGTTAAAATGTCTCATTTTAGAAATTGCAACATTTACTA
>NW_017177063.1:50632-52151 GCF_001652005.2 Ceratina calcarata
GGTATATACTAAGTTTCAGTTATTCTAATGTTAAAGGTAACAAGATTCTCCGTTGAATTTTGTATAAAATCCGAGAGGACGGCGTGAGATCCAGGAAGTGTCAATAAAAAAACTAGAAATCGTGGCAGTCCCGTGGCCTGTAATCAGTACGATTTAAATTGAACAGATAATTAATGACTCGAGCAAGCTTTTAATTTTCGAACCTTCTCATTTTGTCACGTCGATGCGTAATGCCCGTGCACCCGGTCACCCCTGTCCCATTAATTATTTTCACACTCGTTCCGGCCTGATTTGTGAGGAGAAGCCCCTCCTCCATGAAACCACTGTTTACGAGTTTACGCAGCCGAGTTTCATTAAGAGGATTTCGCAGCATTTTCAACCCGACTGCTAATTAATGGCCACTCTAAGACCATCGTTTGTTTGTTTACTTTGCCACGAGCAATACCCCACATTTATCTTTTACCGCGAGCATTAATAATTCATTGCCTTGCCGCATGCTTCGAACTCGATAATTCATGGAAACTCTTTGAATCCAGCTCATCAGTTTTTTAATTACTCTCTTTTCCTGGTATGTGGAAATTTTTTCCCGTTAGAGCTTCCGCGTAAACAGAGTTGCTGGGTTAATTAATAAAACCGTTGAAAGGGATATCGAGTTCCATCGGGTTGCCGCGCAAACTGTTACAATTAATTTAGCATGGGAAGTTGATAGTTATAGTCGATCTGAGCTGAGGAGATTAGTGGTACTCTTGTATGGCGCCGGTTACTACACCATTAAACATTTAACTTTATAGTTTTCTCGGTCGTTAGTGGTATCATGCTGCCAGATCAGTCGTTCCACCCCGGGAACTGTGCGAGTTAAAGAGACTCGACTATTGCATAGTAAATGTCCTCGTTACTATTTCTATTCACTGGGTTTTTCTTGTTACTTCGCATCCAGTCTTAAGGAGGTTGGCTACTGGAATGAATATGATAAAATCGTTTTGAAAATTATTTTAATCTACTAGTAGAAGCATGAAAAATATTGTGTGAAAGTTTCAGAACGATTGACAACGTAGTTTGTAAATAAATCTATGTCAAACTTATATCCTTATACACGAGCTCTTATGGGAGATACAAGAAATCTTGTCATTATTCTAAAATACAGTTTTTAAAAATGGTAACATCGTTAAGAGTTAAAGTGTAATAGAATATTCGAACATTTTTTAACAATTTGAAAGAAGAAAAATGCGAATTTACAATGTAATTGTTTAGATAATTGAACGAAAAGGGAAGATATTAATAGGATTCTCACGTATAACTGATCCAACTCAATGAAACATATTTTTAATTCAATAATATTAACTTTTATGTCTATCGCGAGGACGTCTTTATATTCTTAACACTAAAAAAAGTTATTTGATACTAATTTCTTTGTAAATTCATTGATAAATACGATATTTAACGAATTGAAATTGTTTTATCTAAGGTTGGTATCACGATAGAGCACCCATGTATAAGCATAGGACTACCCCTCTCACCG
>NW_017177063.1:54000-56319 GCF_001652005.2 Ceratina calcarata
ACATTAATTGGTTTGAACCCGAGTCCTGACTTTTTTATATAAACTGGATCTCGCGGTCCATTTGAAACTGATTAAGCGTCACGGCGAATTTACATGTTGATTTGCCGGCTTTGTTAATTAAACAACGTCCCCAGCGGATCCGTGTTGTTCAGTTGCGTCAGGAGTCACGCGCTGCGTGTCGCACGCAGCCGTGAAAATTAATTTCTAATTAACGTCGATTGAACGCGTGACACGCGTACGACTGTTCTCCGGGCGACTGCAATGATTGAACTTTTCAGTTTCGTCGCACGGGCTGATTAACGCCTAATCGAAAATTGAACGGGACGAATCTCGTTTGCCCGATTGATCAGCAGCGCGAAAAGTTGTTAACGTTTAATGGGGGAGAGACGAACGCCGGGGAGTGAAACGGGCAGGGATGAAAAAATGAAACGCGGAAATAAAAATGACAAATGACGAGGTCGTCGAGGTCGGTAAACGATAAAAACAGGCAGTAATAAATGGATGAAAATAAAACCGACGAGCCGCCAAGCTGACAAGTAATAAAACTGGCTACATGAACGATAGGAGAATAAAACAGGAGGAATTGTAAAAAAAAAAGCCGAACGTGGTGGTAAATCGTCGATTTCCCGTCGAGCTAAAATTCCGAAGCTTTTCCAACCTGCTAAACTGATTCACGAGTCGCGCCCCCGCTTTCTTTTTTTTTCTTTTTTTCACGGTTCTCGAAGTAACTCCTCGACGTTGTTCGCTCGGAACTTGTTCCCCCGTGCCAAAAATCGACAACGCCCGAGCACCCAGGGTGCACGTAAATCAGGCCAGCTCCCTTCCTTTATCCCCCTCTTTCTCTCTTCGGTGAAACTTTTCGCGACGAATTCAAATGCTCCTAATCTAGTTTTCACGCCGCGCGCCGTCGCATGCCGGAACGAAGACGCGAACGTCCCTTTTCTCTTATTCGAGACGCTGTGCGTCCACCGTGAAAATATTCCACGTCCGCCGGAATTAAGTTTCGTTTGAGGGAGGCAAACTTTTCTCACAGAACCCAACGCCATTTTAACGCCGCAATCTCGCCAATTACCTTGTTACGTTCACCAACGATTTAACTCGGGCAAAATTAAAACACCCATCGCACTCGTTGCTAATTCTATCGTTTATCTTCGATCTGACAATGCAATTTCGTAGTCATGGACGTCGACAGTTTGGCTATAAAATTTCGATCGAATCATTTATCTGTGATTATCGATATCATCTCTCGATGAGAAATTACATGGAAAAACGTGACGTGAAAAATTTTTATCACTCCTCTGAGAAAATACTGTGGAATTTGTTTAAGAGATCACTAAAATATATTTCTAGTCCTGGAACGGTCTGCTTCACGCACCACTTCGCAGTCGTTGGACAGATGAGAATTACAGCGAGGAAACTGATCGTCAGAGGTGCCAGAAACGACCAGATAATCTGAATAGAACATCGTTTTTTTAAAACCTTTTCTACGATGAAAAATACAGTGAATATAAAGTAAATGAAAATTCTGAATAATTGCAAATTGTGATGTGAATAAAAATACACGACTGAATGCATAGTAAATTGTAATAAAATTTTCCAATAATATTTGCAAACGGTGGCTGTGTTAACATTGAAGTAAAATTAAACGAATTTGGCTTACGTAGGATATCCAAGAGATTATCAACCAGCCTAACAGCACTGTGCCAGCGGTGTTCAAGTACGGGGCGTATTGAGGCCGCAGGAGAGGTCGCAGGTTGGGAAATTTCGCACCCAAATCTGTCAGAATAACTTCGAGCTGTATGAAAAATTGATTGCTAATAAAGCTTAAAGCGGATATTTGGTTGTAACGCGATTACGTGAACGCATTACCAAACGCCCACGTATGTCGGTTTAATAATTTACAATTACTCGAATCTACTCACGTCCATCCTTTGCCTAATCGAGCCACGGTTAATTTTTCATAACTGCCGTATTATAACCCTTCACTTCATGATTAACTGTCAATTTATTTAAACTTTCAAAAGTTTTACTGGTCACTTGAAATTCGATAAGAACTACCGAGGGGATTTGATTTAATTTTTTTTATACGGCACGCTTTATCTTGTATGTACACGGCATAGCTGTTATTTTTCACTTTATTTCGTCAGCGACAAAAATCGACGCGAAGTTGTCCTATTGCTTAATGGAAAAACACGCAAACAAGGGAAGGATTCCAGGTAAAAGGATTTCGAATAGAAACATCGGATCGGCTTCTTTCTCAGACGGGCGGGAAATTTATTATAAAATTTCCAATACTTTTGGAAAAAATATTTTTGATAA
>NW_017177063.1:59126-59997 GCF_001652005.2 Ceratina calcarata
ACTTCTCTACTTTATTTTAAAATTAATTATTCGTAAAACTACAGAAATTTTAAATTTAGTTAAAAATCCAGCAACTCAAGGCTGCCCTTACGCAAGCTTTTATACAACTCACTGCAAACGATGCAACATTAACTGGACACGAGCAATTGTGTGGGTCCTGCCTCTTACCTCCACTCTTTTACTTTACCTGCACTGTTTTATTTTAAAATTAATTATTCGAAAAGCTACAAAAAGCTTAAATTTAATTAAAAATCCAGGAACAAAAAGCTGCCCCTACGCAGACTTTTACCCCGTCGAACCACGGTTAGGTTTCCTTCCGCGGAAGTTCTCAGATTTCCAAGATATTCTTTGAGCTCATGGCTCATTCTCTTTTGGAACGAACACGTCAGATTCAGCAAAAACTACGATTCTCCGGGACGTAAGAAATTATTTAGGACGAAGATTCCACGTGGGGATGAAATATGCGATCTACATTTGCCGAATAATTCACGACGACGCTAGATTACGAGAACGTGTAATAATCTAATATTTCAAATACTCCCCGACGCTTGTCCCTCGAGTGTTCGCGTAAACGAATTAATTCGACGTCTCCGACGAGTCGTTTCTCTGCTCCTTAAGTATTGTTTGAGATCTTTTTCTGGTACTCACAATCACCAGTCTGCCGGACTGGTTCAGCATGAATGTGGTGACCGGCGTGATAATATTGATGAAAAGTCCCATCAAATGCAGCAGGGCGACGACTGAAACCAAGGCCCCGGTCAACGCCAACAGCACCACGAATTCAAACAAACTCGCTACCATCTAAAACATGGAATTTGCAAATTGTATAAAAATCTTCGATCGTTATTCTAATAAATTAAATTTAATTAAT
>NW_017177064.1:0-894 GCF_001652005.2 Ceratina calcarata
CATCGAACTTGTTTCACTGTCCAAATTAATAATCACCCGGGTAATTTCATGGAATTTATAGAAAACAAGTATTGAAAAATGTGTGGAAGCTACGAGTTTATCGGGGGAACAACTTTTTCATCGAACTTGTATAATAAACTTGTTTAATAGAGTCGCGTGGTGGATTCGACAGCCGGTATGACAGCGCGTGACAATTGAAACTTTTCGCTTTGACTTCATTCCTTGTCGCAAACTCATTCACCGTGCAAATGAAAACGCGTTTTTCCTCAACTAGATATAAAAAGACGCGTGTAAACGCAGAATATTTGTAACCATTTCATTGTAATGTCCTATTTCACAATGTACGATTAAAGAAATCGTAAAGTACAAAATGATATTAAAAATCTCCTGCATTTTATTATACTAATTGCCTTAGGAAATTGTATTTAAGAACGTGATATCGTTGATCACTGTGTTTGATTTTAATTAATTTAATTAATTTAAAAATGCGTTCTTCGTTGAAATTGTACGAACCTTGGCGGCCAACGAGGAATACGGTTCGTCGAAGAGGGACCACATCTGCGGCTTGAGCTTCTGCCACCAGGTCAACGTGCCCTCGTAGTAGGCCTCCTCGAAGCCGAACTTTCTCGCGAGTTCCTCGTCGGTGGGTTTCTCGGTGTCGAGATCTAGCCTGTCGAGGACCGTCAGTGTCTCCTGCGTATCTCGATGCTGGAACATCCCAAAACAACCGTGGAAAAAAACAAAGGAAGGGAGAATAAAAGGGGTCTTTATTTAATTCGCCATTTCGTATTCGTCCTTATTTCATTCACTCTAGTAAATCTTTTTAATTAAGGTTGACTGTTTGGATTGCAGGGAAGCAAATAAAAATTGTGGGAGAGAATTTCTTTGAACAGG
>NW_017177064.1:940-2089 GCF_001652005.2 Ceratina calcarata
TCAGCTTTTCTATCTTCTTAAAAAATATTTTCCTATTTCTATTTCGTTAATTATCGTGTCTACAGCTATTCGTCTAGTTTGAACACCGGTTTGTCTAATGATTCATGGATTGTTAGCTAATCACGGACAGAAACGTAAATTATTAAAATCCTCGCAGCATCCGTTTCGCTCGATACGCACACTCTCGCCTGACGCCCTGTGCATGTCCCCGGAGAGCTTGCACGGTACATTTACTCGAGCGAGTAAGTGCCACGCGATGAGTTATGTAGCACACATCCCTTTCCCGGTTTTCAGTTGAATACCGACTCCGGTCCGAACGATTGCATACGTATAGCTGGCCCCTGCCTGCGGTTTATGTTCCTAGCTTATCAGCGCTTTTCGCGTAGCTCGCAATTTTCTTTATGTGCGCCAAACAGCGTAACATGCCAAATATCCAATTACCATATGCGCGTGGAAAATGAATAAAAACTGAGATCAACATTTCTTTCCATATTAAACTGCGGATTTCTGCACGAAATGAAATATTCGTGGTCTCAGTTGGACAAAATTTGAGATTTTTATATTATTGTAGTCTAATTATTATTGTTAGACAAAAGATTTGAACAATATTTCTAAGAAACATTGAATAATTATTAGGACACGTTGCATTTTCCTATTTAATTATGAAATAGGTTGAAAAGTGTAATTCCCGGTGTGCGAAGTTTAGACAAGAAACTGTGAAGAATAAATTTTAGCACTTGTATTATATCGGATTTTTTATGGGACGATATTTCGAGGGACAAAAGCGTTAGTAATGACAGAAAGGAAAAGTCGAGTGAAAGGAAAATCGTACGTTTTCTACAAGCGCGGATGGAAACCGTGCAGAAACCACCGCCCATGTTCTTATATCTCAGGGTCGTATATATTGGAAAAAGTCCTGACCTGACGTGAAAACTCCTGATTGGAGGTCGAAGAATTGACCTATCCTACATAATTCCTGGTCCTGTCCCAATCATGGATTGGGTCAGGATTGATTCCACTTCCTTAATTTGTCAAATTTTCATTGTTCGATTCAATATTTCTCATAGTGAATGAAATTCGTAATTATTGCAAACGTTTAATCATTAATATATCCAATCTTTTTTAATAATGATTGATGACTTTCATTCT
>NW_017177064.1:2412-3963 GCF_001652005.2 Ceratina calcarata
AAATTAAACATCTTCTTTTATACAAATTTGTTGCAAACTAAAGTCCTTAATGTCTATTTAAAAGAAATCAGTCCACGTGTTAGCGCTGATTGCAGTTTGCCTGTCGGGCGATTGATATAATTGGAGCTGCAAACTGTAGTTGAAAATTGTTAATTGAACTTTTGACAAGTGAGGTCCGACAAACTCTGTCTCTAGCGTTTCAGCAAACTGTTAATGCACTCACCGTTGCGATTGACATCGTGCTGTTTGCCCGGCGATACGTTGACATGATGCCTCCTCGATCGATTTCTTCCCTCCACACTGATAATCTACTGAGAACTCTGAAATCAGGAAAGAAACGAGTAAACGTTAATAAAACCTGTCTTTCATTCGCTTTTAATAAATGAAACAGATTAGAATTAGCTAATGTAAGTTGAATCATTTTCTTTAATGTTTAATCATAAATCAATATAAAAATCCATTGATCAATCAGTTTTAAAAAAATTCTCTCTTCTAGTTATTTGAATTTAACTAAATGCTTCAACTGGTCCATAAATTAAACCAGTCTTATATAACGATACAATTTTCTCAAGTAACTCTATAAAAATTTATCTCTTAAGCTGCTCTGAATTTGAATAAGACTCAACTGTTTTACATTCAAATACGCAATTTTCTAAATTGCCTTGGTTGGAGCTGAGATAAAAAAAAAAAGGAGAATAAGAGTAGGACGTTAGTCTTAATTCAATGTAATTATCCTCCTTTCCTTACAAATTTGTCCCCGTCACTTTTATCCACCGTCTAGAGCTTTTAGCTCCAGAGAAGAGCGAGGTGAAACGCTTCCTTTCGTCGAAATACGACACTTTAAGTTCCTTTTTTAGAATCTAAACGTTTCTCTTTTGTTCAGTGGCCGAGGGGGTTGCCTCAATTTTTTTCCACCGAATTTCGTTCAGAAAATGTAAGTTCGAAAAGAATTTATACATGTAAAATATATCTTTCTATATTCTGACACAATACAATCCTGTTAAGTTCAATTCTAAAAATTGCTTTAACATGCCAAACTCTTTTAGCGTTTTTAGCGTTTTTTATTCTGAAGCGTCTCATAGCATGTTTTAATCATAGATTGAGTTTTTTTTTACGGACTACATCAACGGGTCAGGAGCAGACCGGGTTTGGTGAATAATTTATGAGGAGGGTTAAGCATAATATTTCTTGGCAAGAGCTTTTTGGCAATGACAGGGGTCCCAATCTTTTCCCCACACGCATAAATTATAAAAAGGAGTGTCCGCAACGAAAGTTTCACTACTATAATTGCGAAACTCGTTTTATACTCCTCACTTTTTATTAAACTTGTCCCTCTTACACCAGTATACTTATGCTTCCTCCAAAGTGCACGGTGGCGGAAGTTACCCACATTCTTATCGCGCGAATAACAAAGTTTTTTACGTTCCCAACTTCCATTCCGCACGGGTTAATCAAATTCCCGTCGTGAGTTTTATTTCTGTTAATACTCGAGTCGTATCTGTGAACGACTGCGTTTACTAATTCACTAATTTAATTATTGATACACTGCTT
>NW_017177064.1:4384-6433 GCF_001652005.2 Ceratina calcarata
ATATCTTTCTATATTCTGACACAATACAATCCTGTTAAGTTCAATTCTAAAAATTGCTTTAACATGCCAAACTCTTTTAGCGTTTTTAGCGTTTTTTATTCTGAAGCGTCTCATAGCATGTTTTAATCATAGATTGAGTTTTTTTTTACGGACTACATCAACGGGTCAGGAGCAGACCGGGTTTGGTGAATAATTTATGAGGAGGGTTAAGCATAATATTTCTTGGCAAGAGCTTTTTGGCAATGACAGGGGTCCCAATCTTTTCCCCACACGCATAAATTATAAAAAGGAGTGTCCGCAACGAAAGTTTCACTACTATAATTGCGAAACTCGTTTTATACTCCTCACTTTTTATTAAACTTGTCCCTCTTACACCAGTATACTTATGCTTCCTCCAAAGTGCACGGTGGCGGAAGTTACCCACATTCTTATCGCGCGAATAACAAAGTTTTTTACGTTCCCAACTTCCATTCCGCACGGGTTAATCAAATTCCCGTCGTGAGTTTTATTTCTGTTAATACTCGAGTCGTATCTGTGAACGACTGCGTTTACTAATTCACTAATTTAATTATTGATACACTGCTTTTATATAAGTGATAATTATTCAGTTTAAATTATTCATTGCTAATGAGATATTTAAATGTTGCACATTTTGATGAAATCTATCTCTTGAATGTCTAATATAATTTTATTTCGAAATTCATTTCTACTTCATTTGTTAATATCTGAATTATATTAATAATAACGTTAAATGATTATTCCAATTGGTTTATTAATATGATCGCTGACACGCTAATTTTATATAATTATTACATATTCAGTTTAAATTGTTCAATGCGTATGCGTATCAGCGTATTGCACAATTTGATTAATACTATCTCATGAATGTCTAATAATTTTTTTTCGAAATTCATTTCTAGTTCGATTTTTATATCTGTTAATATTCGAGTTATATTAATACTAACGTTAAATGATTATTTCAATTGGTTTATTAACATAATCGTTGGCACGCTGGTTTTATGTAATTAATACCTATTCTATTTAAATTATTGACTGTCGCTGAGTTATAGTATAGATTGAACAGTTTATTGAAGACAATCTCATAAATTTCTAATAATCCTGTTCTCAAGCTCGTTACCTAATATCCGCCTTAACAGCATTTACGTAACGAATACCGTCGGGCATGTTCCGTGAACAACCATTAAATTTTCCATATGGTTTAGATACCGAAGATTCCCTTGCCCTTTTACTCTCCATCAAAGATTTAATCCTCATTGGTCAATTAATTAACTGAATTAAACAGCCATCTGATTTTAATAAAACAGCGAGACTGTTCCCGGTATAGAGGAACATTGAGATCACGTTTCAATTAATAATTAATTTCGACGTAAATATTGAATATAATTTACTGCTACAAATGTGCAAAATTGTTTATGTCAAAATGATTATTTTGCTTTATAAAATGAAAATTGTATAAAAGAATTAGCTTGTTTTTATTATCACTGTTTTGTTTATTAAAATGTTATGCACATAAATTATACATTTGTTTACAGTACTCGAATAAAATTATACTACAGAACCTGAGTTAACTCTGGTCTCAGTTTCAAATTGTCTAGAAGCTGTAACATTTTTTGAATCACAATAAGAATCGTTTCTCCTTATATTATTTGGGAGATTTCCCGACGGCCGACAATATAAATTTCCATAGGAATGCTTCGGTGCAGCAATACGGGTCTCACCCGTGTTATCACGGACGAACGTTATCAGGTTGAACTATAGAAAGTGGCACGAAACGTGATGGCAGGGATTCTCGGACGGAATTGTTTCAAAGACGAGCTCCTCCTCTTCTGGATCCGAATGCGAGACGCTAATTAAACGATCTGAATTAAACTCGGATATCCGAATTCCATGATAAGTAGGGAAATCCGTGCAAATCACAGGCCTCGTACTCTCTAAAATCCTTTAATCAATAAAACGATTTGAACATATTCAAATCGCATTTTCATTCTCAATATAAATTAATAAGAATTTTGTTTAAATGTTAGATCA
>NW_017177064.1:7163-8743 GCF_001652005.2 Ceratina calcarata
TTCCGACGTCTGATTTCTTTTTAAAAAATGCGTTTCTAAAGTGTATAAAATTTTGGGATTGACTGTATAGCCAATACATCCTTAAAGCGAATGTCCCAAAACTTTAATGTCTGTTCTCTCATATTCATTCACTTAGTCTTTCGTTTGAAGCCGTGAAACTTTCTTAATGACGGTTTAATTCTAAAATCAGATTTATTACTTCTCGTTTGTCGCTCGTAATTCTATTCTCTTAAAATATAGAAAACGTAAATTTTCTTGCCCGCGTTCTCTCCCCGAGGAAGGCTGCTTGATAAAAGAAAAGTATCTGCTCTATCGATAGATCTATTCTACTGTCAGCACAGCTATGAGAAGTAGCTGTTGCACTAAAACTGATAGTGAACGAACTTTCATGAAAACAAACTTTGTTCCGAACATCAAAAAGCATAAAAATGTTTCATTATACACATCACTTTATTTTAGTCTCGTTTTACGTAACAGGAAAATTTGTTAAGTGAATTCGAGCTGGGACAGATTTCTAACAAATTGCGTAAATCCGAACTGTTTGAACCAAAACCTGTTATCTACGAAGGAAGCCACTTAACAAGTTTCCCCTCTGTTTAATCCCAACAGGATAGGATGGCTGCGAAACTAACTGAGAATACGTATACGTAAGCGACACACAATCTAGCCTCAACAATGTAAACCAAGTATTACGATCCATCACTATCATAAACGATATCTGTTAACGATGTTTCTTTGGAAGAAATTATTGTGCAAATTATACAGACATACCAGAAGTATAGAATTTGAGCTAAATGCCTTGTCCGACTAATGCAATACCAGTTCTACTTAAAGTTCGAAGGGGATACAGAAAGATACAAATGTTCCTCACACTGATTATAACAGCGTGAGGAAGATTGTCTGATCATTATCGAACCAATTCTACTTAAAACTGAACCGAGCATATAAACCTGCAAATATTGATTATAAAATGAAACAGAATCATACATACGAAAATCTTTCTGATTATGAATTACATTCAATGTTAGACAAATTACACTGATTTTTTTTCTTAGTAAATGGTTTGAAACAATCGTTTTGAGAGTACGATAAATCGTACTGTTTCTCGACAACGGCGTTAAAAAGGGAAGATCAATGAGCCCATCATAAAGTAATGTTCAATCACGTCTGAGGATCAATCGAATCACGTCACGTTAACAATATATATACATATATATATATACGTATACAACATGTATAGGAGAGCTTGAGTAATTATTATTTTATTAACAATTTGTCCATCGATTCGAATTCGCCTAACGACAGAAATATCTCCACAGAGGAAATACTGAATTCCGTTTTTACATATCATACTGTGACATGATCACTTAAGCATTCCATGTGACTCGCATTTCGCCCTTTGCTATTGTCCGTTTTGTTGTCCAGTCTGGTTTTATTATAGTCGCTACGTTTGTGCTACATAAAGTGATAGGTGCACAAACGAAATAATTCAGAGGCTTGGCACTTGAATCTTTTGATAAATCAGTCAGGAGAAAAATGTGATATTTAAATGTTTATTTCTTAATTAAAAAATACTTAAT
>NW_017177064.1:9619-11571 GCF_001652005.2 Ceratina calcarata
TTGCTTTTCGTTTGAGTTTCTGTTATCACGCATGGAACTTTGAACCACACAGTTTTAACGTAATTTAAATTCAATTTAATCCGAACATTAATTTAACTCCCAAGCATACATGCATTTAATGTATATAATTATGTAAATGTTATACGTTATGTACATATTTTTTAGAAAACTTGATTTTTAATGTAATTTCTCTATACATTCAACTCCATTATACTTTTATAATTACTACCTCTCTGACAGTGGTCAGTTATAATTCCTGCGACCCATTCAGTTGGAAATGATATTTATTTTCTCTGGATGGGGCGTAATTCAAACAACATTGCGACTGGTTAAAAATGAATGGCGTTCAATTTCCTGAAATATACACCCGGGTGCATTTGCCCGTTTTGTTGTTTTCAACTTCGGACCACGCTAAACAATAGCCTTTTCTCTTTATCGTATCGCGTACGTAAATCAATATTCGATACCTGACAAGCCACACGAAACCAGGTATGCACGTTACATACAGTTATACACGGGATTTATGATAGCTACGTGTTATAGTTCACGATAAATCATCGCAGTGCTCGATTGCTAACGAAATTATTGCATTTCTTTTTTTGCAAATACAGCCGAAGAGTACTTGGCCAAATGTAATAAATGAAGATGTATGAAGCTCCGGAGCTAAAAATCCCATTGCATGTGCGAACGCATAAAACGATTGTTCCATTTTAATTTATTAATGGATCTCATTGAATATTTATATGAATGCACGGGTGAAGAACTTTTTGCGGGTAGTACAAATCCAGCTGTCTCTGAAAGAAACGAGAGATGATCTTCGGTTCAACAGTAATTTGTCTTTTATTCAAAGGACATAATACATTTACTTGGGTGACAGTACCAAAGGAGTACTTCAGTTCGTGGGAACAACTATAATTCATCTCTCGTCTTTCCAAAAATGATAAATTACAATTATTTTCGGTTGAGATCTTCTTTTCAAGATTCTGCGTTTCTCGAAAAACTTTTGTTATTGTTATACCAGCTTCCTCTTTCACTATTGTTCTTCGTCACATCTTTTTGAAAAATTGAAAATATGTCCCCGGTTATCTAATAATGAAGATAAGTACTCTAATAAAAATTAATATGATGAACGATAAAACTGAAAGTTCACTCGATTGAGAAACTTCGGACACGCGAACTGACAGAATTAGAATCGTCTTTTATTTTCTTAAATGGGTCCGGTTAAAGTCAATATAGATTCGATGAATAATGAAAACGAGAATCAAACGAGTCCAGGTAAAACTTCTCTTACTTACTTTGCCACGTCTACTCGGCTTCTTCTTTTTCTTCTTCTTCTTCTTCTACTTTTATGTCCCCCTTTCCTTTCAATTTTATTTTAAACACTCACTCTTTATTTTAATTTCACGCACTCTTGTTATCAATTGTTACGAAACAAAAACACGGACGAAGGGAAAAGCAAAGCGGGGATGAAACGAAAGGGTAGAAGCGCGAACCGAATTCGCGGAAGTTCTCCACGTGACTGATGCTACCTAGAGAAAGCTAAACAGAACTGTCTGATCGGAGAGGACGGAGCTTAACGCGCAAGCTCCATCCTCTCCAACTATTCTACGACTGTGCACGTACGTATATATAGATGCTTTCTATCAACCCCCTTTCCCCACTACTGGTACCACTTCAGGCTGCCTTGCGGAAACACACGGTGCTGAGTGCCGTTTAAGATCCACTTCTCTTTATTTTCGTTCATCCTTCACGTAATTTGTAGATGGGCTAAGAAAATTCAATTAGTTCGCTTGTAAAAATGTACAGTTATACTTAGAACACGGATTCATAAGTAAACTAAATTTTTCGACGTATCAATTTAAAAAATAAAATTTCAACTGAGGGAATCTTATTATTATAAATAATTCATGTACACGTATGATCACTGCTTTGAATCATATTTGGTCAAGAAT
>NW_017177064.1:11813-20744 GCF_001652005.2 Ceratina calcarata
AAACAAATCTTGATACTTTATTGACCAAATGACCAAATTACATATGTCGTACGCGGACCGTCCAATATATCGGGTTCTCGAGACATTCAAGCGGCGCGGCTTCTTCCCATACATCCTACAAATAGGTCATTTTTCAATTCTATCGAAATTCCATCTTCGTTTCATAGTTTGATCTTGATTTTTCTCTCTTTTGCTTTCATGCCACCTGTTGCGTAGCACTAGTCAATGAAGTGACGTAATTGCGTCTGAGAACTACTACGATCTCGAACTTACTACGATCTCCCTCCCTCCTAAGTCATAATCGTGAAAGTATGTCAGTCAGTCAGTCAGTAATGATCTGGCTGTATTGGCTACCGCCAATGAATTCACTCACAGCTGACCGACGAAAGATATCGAAGTCGAAAGTGGATCTAAATATTAGAGCAAAACGAGCAGAAAACCGACAGCTGAAGTCTCTATCATACAGGAGAAAATACTTCCATAAAATCATGTGAAAATTTTTAATGTAATGGGGCGTACTTGCGA
The DNA here is from genome assembly GCF_001652005.2 of Ceratina calcarata. Taxonomy (NCBI): domain Eukaryota; kingdom Metazoa; phylum Arthropoda; class Insecta; order Hymenoptera; family Apidae; genus Ceratina; species Ceratina calcarata. Next base: position 12,339 of record NW_017177064.1, read on the forward strand.
ATACAAGACTGTGTAAGGTAATTTTATCTCAGTTTGAAATCTCCAGCGCAATTGGTTTGGAGGCTGAAGCGATTACACGGGAGTACTTGGACTCGATTGGCTCACGATCTTACTTACAATTCGCATCCTAAACGAAAAATCCTGATTTCTTTTACACTGTTCTACCTTCATCTATTTAAGAGCTCTCTAATTTTATGTATAACATTCAGAAATGAATTTCAAATTTCGAAATGTCTGTTTCCTGGTGCCATCTGTATTGCAGTCAGATATCCTCAGTACCAAGAACTCCAGTGATAACGGATGTTAGTCAGTAATCAGTGAGTAAGCAAGTACAACGGTGCTTATTCCGATCGCTCTTCCTATACATTATACAAATATTACATTAATAAAACTGTCCAAGTAACAAGCCGTTGATAAGAGAATTGTTTTATCGGTTGCTGAGATTTAGAATCCTGCGAGTCATTATGACTGAAGCAGTATAGTTGAGTATAGTATATAAAGCGAAACGACTCAACATAATACCGGAGTACTGCCGATTAGACTTTGTAAAAACTGTTTGCACAACAGAGCATTGACATAGATATTAAAAAAATGGTGAAAAACTGAGGAGCACCGATCCGTCTTGTAAGCAGTTTGCATCTTAATCAAATTTAGTTAAATCAAACTAAGTCGACACGTCAATTTAATTCTAATGCTCGTTCTCAGTTTAATTGTTTCCTCATTAAATTAACCGTACCTCCGTTTCATCATTAAATCATCGTCCTTCCGGTGAACAATTTTATTCTGCTCTCATCTCAAACAAGATACAAGTGTTTTAATTCATTGTTATTAAAAATAAAAGTAGAATAACTTTTATTCATGTATACTTACTGATAAATGTTACGATTAAACGAATATTGAAAACACAATACTGGCGTTTCATCTAATTCGAAAATAATTAAAAACTTATAAAATAAAAGAAATACTGCAGATTCTAATTCTAAATTACACGTAATGCGATTTTAACGCCTGCTGCGTTTATTAGTCAACCTTGAAACGCAACGTGATGATAGTATAGCATACGTATGAGTACAATTATGATCATCATCACAGTGCACAAGCATTGAAATGATAAATTCACACGTTCGATTTAATATACTTTATCCGAAATTTATATCAATTATAATAATTTACAGAAAATTGATTTCTTCTTATAATTCATCCGAAATATGAAAATCGTATAACGATGGCGATTTATTTGGAATTAATTTGCGGCCTCGTAGCCCTGGTACTGGGCTTCTATTATTATTTCATTTCTACCTTCGAGTTTTGGAAAATTCGGGGTGTGCCCGGACCAAAACCGGTCCCGGTTTTTGGTAATATAAAGGAGACGATGTTACTGAGACTATCGATGGCCGATTATTTGAAAAGGATTTACAAGGAATATGAAAACGAGCCTGTGATTGGAATTTTTACTAGAAGAACGCCGATTTTAATTTTGAAGGATATGGAACTGATAAAGGACGTGTTGATAAGGGACTTCTCGAAATTCGCTGACAGGGGTATTCCCGTTAATGAGAAGGTAAGACTCGAAATATCTAATAAATTCTAGTTCGATTTAAAATTGAATATCGTATAATTATTTAATTTCCATTCGATGACTGATTTAACTGAAAATTAAAGACACGCTGGAAATGAACAATTGTACAATCGCTGAATAATTACAAAATAATTACAGGCGGACCCATTGTCCCCTCACCTTTTCAATCTCGAGGCAGAGAGGTGGCGGCCATTGAGGACTAGACTGTCCCCAGTTTTCACATCCGGAAAGCTGAAAGAAATGTTCCCATTGATAATCGACTGCTCTACGAATTTTGAGAAACATTTGGATAAATTGGTATCGAAAGACGAGCCGATCGAATGCCGCGAGTTGACCGCACAATTTACGACGGACGTGATTGGTTCCTGTGCGTTTGGGATTGAAACGAACGCGATGTCCGAAGAAGAGAGCGAGTTTCGAAAAATGGGGAGGAAAGTGTTCGCGCCTTCCGTCGCGCAAATTATAAAATTCAGATTGAGGCAGGCGGTCCCTTGGCTCCTCACTTTACTATCTTATATTTTGCCACCGTCGGATATCGTCCAGTTTTTCACGAAAACTATTGTCGGTACAATGAATTATAGGAAGGAGAACAACATCGAGAGACCGGATTTTGTTAATATGTTGATGGAGTTAAAAAAGCATCCAGACAAGTTAGAAAACATCAGTAAGCCTTTCCATCGTAACATTTTTAAATTTCAGATACCATTTTATATTAAATCGTACTCTATATAAAATTGTATATTAAATATTCCACCGAAATTAATGGAACAATGTTATTTTTTCAGAGTTGACGGATACTCTGTTAACCGCTCAAGCGTTCGTCTTCTTCGTCGCTGGTTTTGAAACGTCGTCTTCGGCAATGAGTAACGCGCTCTATGAGCTGGCATTAAATCCTAAAATACAAGATAAATTGCGAGAAGAGATTAGACAGTATTACAAGGAAAATGACGAACTCAAGTATGACAAAATTAAAGATCTCACTTATCTGGATTTAGTATTTCGAGGTAATACAACTTTCTCAATTCAATTAGATTACGCACATAGATAAATACTATAAAACCCAGTTTGAAGATATATGTTTCAATCTGAATGATGAAATTGCAATGTCTATCTAAGATAATATAAAAATCGAAGGAATGTATTTCTTCATTGACGGTATAAAATCAATTTAATTAATCTGATGATTTGATTGATAACTTAATTCTTAGAGACACTAAGGAAGTATCCACCGGGGCCACTGCTGATGAGAAAATCGATACACGATTACACGTTTGAGAACACCAAAGTTACAATACCGGCGAAAACATTTATATGGATACCATTGTATGCGATTCACCATGATCCAAAGATTTATCCAGATCCAGACGCTTTCATCCCGGAAAGATTTAACGACGACGCCGTTGCTTCGCGACACCCGATGAGCTACTTGCCATTCGGCGATGGACCCAGAAATTGCATTGGTACATTCTTTTCTATATAAAACCTGTAAATGTTTCACTCAAAGATATTCAATGATCGTAATTACGATTTGAACATATTTTTATGGGTTTTAATACAAATTAATGAATACGAAGATCTGGAAAAACTTCAGTGCCTTTCGAAGTTTAGATTCGCCTAATCATTACTTTTTAAAAAACTTCATTCTAATCGATTGATGTTAATCGTTTCTATTTATATGATTTAGGAGCAAGGTTCGCCGTTTATCAATCGAAGGTGGGACTGATGACTATTTTACGGAATTACAAAGTGGAAGTTTGCGACAAAACTAAGATCCCTTATGAAATCGAACCAGCTGCATTCTTATTGGCACCGAAAGGTGGTATACATTTAAAATTCACGAAAATAGAAAGTTAACAAACATCATTATTGTATATACATTTTTATACACACGCTATGTATACATTAGATAGCTTTAAAAACACATATTATAACATATCTATATTATATGTTTATAAGTATTTGGAAGATAATTAGATAGGAAACTAATCATAAATGAGAAACGTATATTTGTATGGAACTAATTTTGTATAATAAAATATAAAATGTGGTTATCATAATTAATTCTGTATTTTACTTCATTTCAATTTGACTAAAGAACCTGAACGGAGGTTTAAAATTGATCAGAATCGAGCGAGTTCAGCTCAATCTAAACAAGTATATAGAGTAGACGGTACGTAGGGAACAGAGGGAGAGGGACGGATTGAAGGTAATAAGTATGTAATGGCCATGAGGTTAGGTTCTACGAATCTGCGTCGGAATAAATGTGATCACCGTGGGAAAATTCGTTGGAAAAACCTATATAAAGCATGGAGATCATCGGCTGAATCACTCTACTTCCACCCAAGTAACACTAAACTCAATCCGTCCATGACCGATTACAACACTCCTGTTTCTTCCATCAATAAAACCTAATCCCCTCAGTTAATAAAAAATGATTACTCATTGATCGAACGAACTGCTATTGAAAAATAATTAAATTATCAGTAATAAAGTGTAATAATAATGGAGAACAAGAGTCAGAACGTTGGTTTTGACAGTTTTCAAGGCACGACAGATAGGAAGAGCGGAGATTTAGAATATTGGATGACACGACTTCCGGAACCTTTGAAAAGTCTATCCATAATTTACTTGGCCATACCCGGTAAGTTCAATTATTTCATCTAATCTTGTAAAATCTTATATTAATTTTATAATTATAATAGTTATACTATTATAAAATTTCTTAATAATTCGAATTTAAATTTCGAAACGAAGTCCTTCGTATCCCGTTAATAACTTTAAATATTTCAAATAATCTACCAGGATCCCATAACACGATGACGTACACGATAAATCGTCGCAACGACGTGGGACCTGACGAGCCCAGATATGTAAAAGCTCTAGGCCGCTACGTATCATTTTTATCGAAACCAGTAATCTATAATTGGTCCATTACGCAACAAAAACACGTCAAGGATCAACTGGACGGCGGTATACGATACCTAGACTTGAGAGTGGCTACGAAACCGACGGACAAAAGGATTTACTTTGTTCACGGATTATACGGATCCAGGATCTACGAGCCACTCCAAGAGATAGCCCAGTGGCTGTCGAGTCACAATAAGGAAATCGTGATCTTGGATTTCCAGCATTTTTATTTATTCACCGAGGAAGACCACCGCCATTTGATCGATACTATTTTTCGTACATTTCGTACTAAATTATGCCCGGTCATGTCCACCTTCAATTTTTTAACGTTGAATCGATTGAACGCCGAGGATCACCAAGTTATTTTAATCTATAGGAATATTTATGCACAGAATTATTCGACTCTGTGGCCGAGCGGGCTGTGGCGAACGCCATGGCCGAACACTGTTAACGTTAACCAACTGATTAATTTCTTGGACACGGAATTGAAAGCTAGGTCAGTGAAAATTGGTTTAGTCTCGCAGTGTTTGCTAACGCCAGACGTTTCGTACGTTCTGAAACACTTGTGCGGTACGCTTCAAAGGGATTTAGTGCAATCTTGTCAGAAGGCTATCATTTCTTGGATAAATGGGAAGAAACCTGGCGAGGGTGGCTTCAACATCGTTATAGCCGATTTCGTAGATGATAATAATTTTCTATTTTCGAAAACGGTGATTGATAGTAACAGAAAATTGTTTAATCAATACCATGCGTAATGCAAATCGATAAAATTATTTAATTTTGAGTAAAATTGTGAAGCTTCTCTAAAATAAAAAAGATTGTATTGCAGTATTAAAATTCGTGGTGAGAATTAAGAATTCTATGATCATGGCTCAAATCCGCACTGGAAAAAATCGTTAATAATTGTAACACATGACCTGGAAGATTGGAGGATAAATCTTATTAATAAATCATTTTCTTATTGAAAACAATTTCATATATTGTCTCCTCTTAACACATCCACTTTATATTTCGACAACTTGTTTAACAAGTTATTCTGCGATTGTATATTGCGTAATGGTAAAAATAAATAAACAACATGAATCATATACTTTGAACTTCAAATAAAAAAAACGAGATAGAGGTAATGCATCATTTTTCATATTACGAGAGGTTCTTAAGTATTCCCATAGTTATCTACACCTTAATTGACAATTAAAGTTAATGGTTTCAACCGACGATCATCTTCCGAAAATGTATTGCTTAATAGACTGTGATTAAATTAAGTTTCGATTAATTAAGGGCAGTTCTATCTTTTAAAAACTCACTTCGATGATTATCAGCTGTCTCCGCAGTGGTTCTCAAGAATTTCTCGTCGTGATTAAGTAATTTATACGATCACATCGCTTTCACCTTTAACTGTTTCATCCTAGGCGCCCGTTTCTTTGCTAATCTTCTCTGCTCCTTTTCCTCCCATTTTCTCTGTTTGTCGGGATCTTCTTCTTGTAAAATCCGCTCCTTCTCGGCCCGACGACGTTCCTCCCGTCTTTGCGCGGCTGCCTCCGCTCTGGCAGCATGCGTAGTTTTTAAAAACGCCTCCTCCACCCTCAGTCTATTCTTATCTGCTTTACTTTTACCCTAAACGAAAATATCAGTTTTAATTAAATAACCAGATTGACGGCGTTCATAAAAAATTAATGAGACCTTCGTACAAACCTCTTTTGATAATTTAAAGCGACGCAATTTATCCAACAGGTAAAATGTTAATTGCAGCAGAAATTTTAATTTTTCTTGGCTCTCGGCGTTAGTAGTTCGACCCTTGATGCTAATATTTAATCCCACAAGTAAAACCCTTTTCACTTCGGGCATCGTTAACTGAGTCGTATCTCTGTAACAAATAAAATAAAAGCAATGATACCAAATTCTAAAACGCAGCGTATTAAATAGAATTTCACTCTTCGAATCTTTTCGACTCTTACTCTTGTTGCTTTGGACCGCTGTACTGATCGCTGATGTGTATATAATCGATATACTGAGCGAACTTCGTGAAAGCCTGCAGTACTCGCGTGTCGAAAATCGCCGAGGCAGCCTCTGGGATTTCAGTCATCACGTAGAAACCGGAAGGAAGACCGAACTTCTCGCCGGGTCTCTTCTCAGGACAGTAAACGCTGATGTCAGCCATATCTCTGACTAAGTGCACGGCAGTCCTCTTCGTCGCTACCGCGAGGACAAAATTGTCGGTCTCATCCTTCGATAAATCGACACGAACATGTGCCTGATCGTTCTGCGGCCTGACGAGCTGAGCCAGGACGGCTACCAAATCTTGTCTCTTGATCAGCTTCAGTTCTATTAACATGGAATCACAGCCAACTCTACCGGAGCAGTATAAACTATAATGCGACTGGCTCTCCTTCACTAAACCATTTTCTGTCACGTCCTCGTTCGACTTTCCAGTATCGCCGACCAAGGAGAAATTGTCTAATAACAATTGTTTGTGTTCCATTAGCCACATCTCGGCTATGCGCGCGTTCTTTGCTCGCCCAGCGACGTAGTTAATAAAATACACTAGAAGACCGATTATCATCAGTATCTCGACGTAGAAACTGTCCCATCTGGCATGCAGATGTAAAGGGATCTTGGTTATAGTCAATGTGGAGGGCTCGTCGGGTTTCGAGTTTGCGTTGCCTCCAGCAGCGTCCAGTCCCTCGAATTCTTCTTCATCTTGGAAATGGTCGAATTCGCTATCCCCGTCGACTATTAATACATCGTCCTCTTCGTCGAAGTCTTGGTCGCTCACGGTCTCTTTGAACTTCTCGTTGCTACGGTGCTCGTTGCTGCGGTGCTCGTTGCTCACCGGTTGCGATGGCTTCTCCTCGTCGAGGTCTTCGAACTCCGCGAACTCGTTGTCTTCAGATAATTCCTCATGGAAATGAGCCGTCGCCCACAGGTTCGTCGCGACCAGAATTATGTGGATTATCACTAGCCAGAGCTTCATTTTCTACTGAGACAAAGAGAAATAATAATTGCTGATTAATTTATAATTGTCGAATATTTTTATAAAAGGAACGGATGGATGTGCATGTAGAAATAGTTTAATAGAATTCGTAGTGGTATTAAAAATAGACACTTTACTTGAAAAATGCGATCGTAGTTTTCTTACATTTAATTATCAGAATCCGAAGAGTGTGAATCAATATTTAAACTACTAGTTGATAAGAACGAAGCAATATCTCAAATATATTATGAAACGAACGTTTATTGAGAGATAGAAAATAGATACACGGTAAAACTTTCTAATGATAACGTAACGATTACATTCAGTCGACTTATGTATACGTTTTTATGTTTATAACATAATTTCTTCTGTTGTAACGAGAAATACTAACTTCGTAGTGAGATTAGAATGTTGGGCGTGCAATTTTAGACATTGATTTCAGTTATATTATCGGTGAAAAGCGTAAAACTGTTGTCGATTGTAACAAATAACGCCACTGCTGCGACCACACAGCTCCGCTATTCCACTCCGTTTCACAAACTCACTATGGAATCTCGGATACGTGCACGCAGCACGCCATCGTGGAACGATTGAAACATGATGCATTTACGTCACGTCCCTTTGAAGTATGTCACTACGTTATTCACTAGGAGAGGAAATGGAAAATAGGACCTCATCATTGTTAAACAAAGACGTAAAAAATCAAATACAATAAATGAAGTCACACGCCTATTCCACATGGACAATTAGGTTACCGCATTTAAATTCTTCATATATGAACAGATTGATACACGCTGGAGTAAATTAGAAGGCAAAGTAAAAAAGGAATTTTTTAGAATTTTTTATTGTACTTCTTTTGCTTCCTGTGCGAATATTAAACATTCTATTAAAGCCAGCTGTTTACAATTTTCAGCATCTATTTATGATAACTGAATCATGAGAAAAG
>NW_017177064.1:21290-25102 GCF_001652005.2 Ceratina calcarata
CGAGCATGGCTCGACTATCATGTGGGTAAGCGAGGAGGTATACTCGATGGTTAAATGTTAGGGAGAGATCGATCCAGTCAGCCGTCAGCTCTCAGAAACTCCGAAACCATCGAGGTAGCTACATTCCATTCCATTCCATCCGTGCGCACTGGCACGACGACGCTAGGCTTGGCTGCCACGGAAACCTTGTCTTCTCGCTGTCAAAACTAAACGAAATGTAGTCGTAATCAGTCGTGTACGTCCTCGTGGTTATTGCGAAAGGATTTAAGAACAGGCAACTTTAGGGATTTATAAGGAAATTTATAAGGAATAAGTAAGAGAGAGCAAAAAAGAGTTGACAGTGAGAGAGAGAACCTGCGATGGATCAATACTCCGTTGGGAAGGGTGACACCAAGAAAAATCATTATTCCTTTTCGCTAACAATTATCTAGTGACACCAGCTACCCTCTAATAGCTTCGAATTGAGAGAAAAGGTAAGCGCCAAAAAATTTCTTAACACTGTTGCAATTGTCAAAGGATCAGGTGATTAATATTTGCTATTTGGTTAAGAATCGCTGCTTCAAGCTATCTTTAATGAATTTTTAAGAATTGCCAAGCGAGATTTACATATATAAATACTTCGCAGAATTGTCCTTTCGTTTCTTTTACTTCAAACGATTTTTAATGAATTTTTAAGAGACGTTTTTGAGCAAATTTAATAGTGATATAAAAGTGAATAAAATCACAACAGAAAAATACATTTGTATATGTATAAAATTTCTGTTCACGTTACAATTTCCGCTCACTGGCATATTTTTCTATAGTTACGTTATCTCAAGATTATGGAAAAACAAGCCAGCGAGTAGAACTGTAACGTGTACAGAAAGTGAGACATTTACCTCAGATTCAATCTTCTAAAAGATAAGTGCGAATTTCAGCTCGAAATGGAGAATCAAGGAAAAACGTGGAAGAAGAGATGCCCGAAGTCGAATTCCGCGGACGTGGTTACGCAATGTGTGCAAGTCGTGGTAAGATGTCGACCAATGGACGAAAAGGAGAAATCAAAAAATTACACCAGAGTGGTCGACGTGCACCCTACGCGAGGGGTGGTGGAGATCCGCCACCCTCGCGACGACCCGTCCACTGATAACGTAAAGGTATTCACGTTCGATGCTGTCTACGACTGGAATTCGAGCCAGCAGGAGCTCTACGAGGAGACCGTTCGACCACTGGTGTCCTCCGTCCTCGACGGCTTCAACGGGACTATCTTCGCGTACGGGCAAACAGGCACCGGAAAAACGTACACGATGGAAGGGTTGAAAAACGACTTCGAGAAACGCGGCGTGATCCCTAGATCGTTCGAGCACATATTCAATCACATTGGTAGATCCGAGAACATGCAGTACCTGGTCAGAGCCAGTTATTTAGAAATCTATCAAGAAGAGATAAGAGATCTGCTGCAGCCGGATCAATCCCTTCGATTTGAATTGAAAGAGAAACCGGACACCGGGGTCTTCGTTAAGGATCTGTCGACTTCCGTGTGCAAAAGTGCGACGGAGATCCAGCAGTTGATGAACACCGGCAATCAAAACAGAACTATAGGAGCTACGAATATGAACGAGCACAGTTCCAGGTCGCATGCGATATTTTTGATAACGATCGAAATGGGTTCTATAGGGGATAACGGTGGGATCAGAGTAGGTCGTTTGAATCTTGTGGATCTGGCTGGTAGCGAGAGGCAAAGCAAAACCGGTGCCTCAGGCGAGAGGCTGAAAGAAGCGAGTAAGATTAATTTAAGTCTCTCAGCTTTGGGTAACGTGATCTCAGCCTTGGTAGATGGAAAAACGACTCATGTGCCGTACAGAGATTCAAAATTAACTAGACTGCTTCAGGATTCGTTGGGTGGTAATTCGAAGACGATCATGGTCGCGAACATAGGCCCGGCGAGTTATAATTATGATGAAACTCTGACTACTTTGCGTTACGCGAATAGAGCTAAGAATATTAAGAATAAGCCTAGAATTAACGAGGATCCGAAGGACGCTCTATTGAGACAGTATCAGGAAGAGATCGGCAGGTTAAAGGAGAAATTGGCTCAGAAAGGAATGGTAAAGAGTAGAAAGAAGAAGTCGAAACGAAAGAAAGAGGATGAGACAGCGGAGTCCGAATCCGAAGCCGAAGATAGCAGAGAAGATAACAAAGTGGAAACAGACAAACGGTTGATAGCAGAACAGTTGAAAGCCGAGAAACAAGAGACAGAGAATCTGATAACGAGGATTAAGGATCTGGAGAGTAAGATGCTGTGCGGTGGTAAGAATATAATTGATCATACTAACGAACAGCAGCGAGCTTTAGAACAGAAAGCAGCCGAAATTGCTGAGAGAAAGAAACGGGAGGTTGAAATGCAACAGAAGCTTGAAGGCGAAGAGCTGACGATGCTTGGCGTTAAAGAGACTTACACGAATCTACAACAGGAGGTGGATGTTAAATCGAGAAAGCTTCGGAAGTGTTTCAACAAACTGCAAGTCTTGAAACAGGAATTAGAAGATGTTACTAATGATTTCAATAGAGATAGGAGGGATTTGGAACAAACTCAGCACGAGCTAATGAAAGAGTTAAAGTTAAAATATTTAATAATTGAGAATTTCATTCCTGAAGAAGAAAAGAACAAGATCTTGTCCAGGATTCATCTTGACGAAGAGGAGGATTGTTGGATAGTGAAAGACCCGGATCCTTCGAGTATCGATGTGATCAAGAGGCCCACTTCGATTCCTGGGGCTAGGAGACCGATTTCGGAGTACGCTAGGATAGCTCTGGCTATGGGACGTGGTTCCCGTTATGCCGGAGATAATATTTTGAATCTGGACCTAGATATGCCTGCCAGGACTACTCTGGATTATCAGGGACCCGCGATTGCTCCTACCATTCAAGCAGTTCTCGAGGAGGCTTTGAGGGACGAGGGTGATATCGATGTGGACGCGTCCAATGCGAAACTCAAGGCGAAACCTCGTCTGCAATCGGCGAAAATCAGGCCCAAGAGCGTGGGCAAGATACAACAAATACCGGCTCCGGTGTATCCGAAAACCAGAGGTCTTGTTCCAAAGTAAAGTTAGGCTGTTTCGTTAGTTCTGTCATTTAGTAATCGTTAAATCAAAATGATGATCACGAGATTTTAGATTTACTTCTCTTAATCTGTTAATAATAATTGAGACCGCAAATTAATAGCTTTATTATATAATTTGATTTCTTTAATCGTGTTATGAGATTCATAATGAATATAATTTCCATACTTCTATGTTCTTGAAATTTAATTCTGGTAAATGTACCGGGGAACGAAGCGAGAGGACTTACGAAACATGACCTAATATTATAATAATAAGAAACGCAATTCCTAAAAGTTTACTAAAAGTTTGTAAAGAGATATTGTAAATATTGTACGAGCTTCTTTTTGATTAATTTATATACTTGTAATTAAAGTACGATTGTTTGTGATAATACACGGTACTCTATGTATATGTATATCGAGATAATAACTTATTGATTATCTAGTCAACGTGCACCGTGATTAATTAATTATAACGCTAATTAATTGATTAGTTAAATAAAATAATAAAATAAACTGTCCAAGTGAAATTCCTAATTACTCTAGGTCTGTGGTACATACATGTGCACACGTTTTTATTCAGTTGTCTTTTTAATGATATTTATTAAATAAAATGTAAAGACAGTGTAAATCAAAAGACAGAATTAAATATTTTTTGTTTATCCACTTTCTTTTTTTTATGTACAATTAAACTAAATTCCGTAATACAATTTTTCTTTTCCTATAATAT
>NW_017177064.1:25421-39700 GCF_001652005.2 Ceratina calcarata
GATTTACTTCTCTTAATCTGTTAATAATAATTGAGACCGCAAATTAATAGCTTTATTATATAATTTGATTTCTTTAATCGTGTTATGAGATTCATAATGAATATAATTTCCATACTTCTATGTTCTTGAAATTTAATTCTGGTAAATGTACCGGGGAACGAAGCGAGAGGACTTACGAAACATGACCTAATATTATAATAATAAGAAACGCAATTCCTAAAAGTTTACTAAAAGTTTGTAAAGAGATATTGTAAATATTGTACGAGCTTCTTTTTGATTAATTTATATACTTGTAATTAAAGTACGATTGTTTGTGATAATACACGGTACTCTATGTATATGTATATCGAGATAATAACTTATTGATTATCTAGTCAACGTGCACCGTGATTAATTAATTATAACGCTAATTAATTGATTAGTTAAATAAAATAATAAAATAAACTGTCCAAGTGAAATTCCTAATTACTCTAGGTCTGTGGTACATACATGTGCACACGTTTTTATTCAGTTGTCTTTTTAATGATATTTATTAAATAAAATGTAAAGACAGTGTAAATCAAAAGACAGAATTAAATATTTTTTGTTTATCCACTTTCTTTTTTTTATGTACAATTAAACTAAATTCCGTAATACAATTTTTCTTTTCCTATAATATAATACTAATTCTATTGCTTACGTATTCCTTGACAATCTTATTAATACTACAATTATTTCTAAATTTCTTACAAAGGTAAAAGAACAGATACACGTTTCAAATTATTTACAAATGAAAATGTTTATTTAGTTTTAGTTTATATTACTGTTCTTTTATAATATATCTTATAGTTATATATATGGAGAAATTACACAGCATGCTCGCTTCTGTATATTCGTTCAAACGTTAGAATTGTTTAAAATTGTAAAAATAAACAATAGTTTACTTGCGATTTTTCTCTTCGTAACGCATTTTTCGTTACGGATAACACACGCACATATCTGAAATTCTTCAATTATACATACTCACGTTCTTCATTTCAACAATCGGATATTTACTTTAAAAAACTTAAAACAAGAATTTTTCTTTCTTGTCATTACTTACTTTCGCCTTACCGGTTTTTCTACTTTTCTTTTTGATACTTTCTTTAATCTAATTCACATTCACTCCACCATTTTAACAAACGAACACTTCTAAGAAAACTTTGTTCCGCGAGTTTGATTCATCATTTTTTTCACTTAATAAGCATGTAAAAAAACGAAGGAATAAAATTCGGGAAAATTCCATAAAGAATGAACCAAGCATTTATTTCTGCAAATTCTCTTATTCTTGTTTATCCGATTGAAAAATTGAGCAGAACAGAATCCTGATATTAAAAACTATTGTTATCATTATCATTTCTATAGTAAATGGATTTTAAAATGTATTTACATCGACCATATAAGTTATAATACAAAGTCATGACATCAATCATTCTTTTATCAGCATTTATCAACTAATAATTAACAACTAATAAAAATCCTGATAATTTGAATGACGGAAAGTTCTTAATGGCAATTTTTAATGTAAATACAAATGTATTAATAAAAACCCTTCGTCCTGAAATGAACTGAAAATCTGAATGAAATCTTTAATAAAACCGTTGTTGCTGTTGCTGTGGCATGTAATTCCCGTACTGTTGTTGTTGCGGCTGATAATTCGATGAATGCCCGCCGTAATTATTTGCGTCATAATTCTGATACTGATTCGTCATGGATGGCCCACCGTATTGACTCCCCATATTCCCATAACCCTGATAATTATAGGTATTATCCACGTAACCCGAATTGCTACCATAAACTTGCTGATTATAGTTAAAATTCTGTGGGTTCATATTCGGGTAAGTCAAACTTCCCTGAGGGCGTGCAGGAGGATAATGCTGACTATTTTGACTGTAATCTTGATTACAGAAGCCTGGCACCGCTGCTGTAGAACTGTTACTCATCGAATCATTACTGACAGTTTGCTCTGGTTGATTTTCTACAGGTAAATGAGATTTGGGAACATATTTATTCGGCAGATCTCCCATGATGTTCGCTATCAATCTCTTAGTTTCGTTCAGAATTGCGTTAGGATCTTGGCTTTTCGTCTCTTTCGACCTTACAGGTGAGACGGATCTGGATCGCGACCTGGTCCAAGACCGAGGGGAATTCGAGGCGGATTTAGAAAACCGAGATTTCTTTTTCTTCTCATTCTCGCTTACGTTTTTATCAGCTGCCTTGTATATATCTTCGAACGAGTAATCGTCATCGTCGTCAGACAAGTCTAATTTCGTTTTCTGTTTATCGTCATTATCATTTTTCGTCTGCTGTTCCTCTTCCTCGTCATCGTTTGCGAACATATCTATCTTCGGTTTCCATTTATCTTCATCCTTCTTCCATTTGTCATGCTCCTTTCTGCCTGAAAACGGAGACATGCTTCTAGTCTTCGAAGACACACCTTCACCTTTCTCCGATTCTTCTAATTTCACTTTGGATGAGAGTGCAGTACTCGTACCTAAATTAACGAACGCCCTTAGTTTTTCAACTCGGACCGGGTCGGTAGCTTCCAATTTTTTCAAAAAATTGATAAGTCCGTGCTGTTCTTGACTGCTCAGATCTTTGAAATTTTGTAGAAGTGATTTTAAGTCGGTGTCGGATAGACTTTCCATTCTGGATGTTGGTCTCTCGATCACGTCAGCAGTAGTAGGGACGATCGGAGCGGGAGTCGCCTGTGGCAGTGAACTACCACCGCCGGATGATAGTCCCTTGACGAAATCGGCCGTGGTCACTGGCTTGTCAGAATTCTTTGAAGCTTCCGCCATGCCAACAACTGCGTTAATCAGAGTCTCTAACTCTTCTTGCGACACGTTCGTCCTGCCTTGTGCTATCAAAGCAGCTGCTATCTGTTGCGCTATCGCTACTTTGTCCACAGTGCCAACCCCCGGTACGCTAACAGGCTCGGATTTTATAACAGGAGCGGCGACTTCTATCGGCCTAGAATAAAGCGGCCTGGGAACGTAACTGACTGACTTAGCGGCCTCCAATTCTTTCTTTTTTTTCTCTTCCTCCTCCTTTTTCCTTTTACTCTCCGCAGTCTTGTGAAGTAATTGAGCGATGTTCTGAATGGCCGATTTCGTCGGATTGATCGCCATTTTCTCTATCATCCCAGCGAACAGTTGGCCCTTCAGTTTCTCCTTAACAGTTTCAAACAGAACGCTCACTTCCTCGTCGTATAGAAGTTCCTCGGCTGAATTCGGCCTTGCTTTCTCAGCCGCCAACGCTTTCGACAATAGCGAGACTATCTTGGGTCCCAGAGAGCCCAGCTGACCTTCCAAAGCTGTTAACAGTCGCAAGAGACCGACGACTTCTAAATTTTCTGTTAAAACTTCTTCAGGAACTGGACTGGGCGACTTATCTTTCACCGGATAAGGAGTCGCGTAATGAATTTGCCGGGTTCTGGGTGGAAGTCCACGCGGGTAGTAATTCGTTCTGTAATTCATATTACCCCGACCTCTCACATAAGGATACCCATAATCGCGTTCCCTGACTTCGTGACGATCATAGTAATCAGTTTTTATAGTCTTTGTCCCAACGTATTCCACTTCGTCATCGCTTTCTACTCGGTGCCTCCTTTTCGGAGGGCTTCTATCCCTTCTTATCCATTTCTCAGGCGGTTTGTCTTCTGGAAGTTCCAACCTTTTTCGAATCTCCTCTTTCCGCTGCTGCAGCTGTTCATTGTGAATCTCTCGCATTCGCTTGTTCCAGAACTCGATCCACTCGGGTTTGAAATCGTGTTTACTAGGATCTTTGCCCTCGGCCTGCAGTTCCTTGTAACGTCGATTCCAAAACTTCTTCCACTCGTCTGGATAGGACGGATGCTTCTCAGGATTTTTCTCGTGGAACTTCAAAGATCTGTCCAACGTTTCCTCGGCTCTTCTGATCTGTTCACGGTACTTATCCCACTTATCTCTCTCGCGCAACGGTTCCGGCGTCCGTGAACGCGAACGCGATTGGGAACGGGTCCGCGAATGAGTCCTCTCCCTCGAATATCGAGACTTGCTACGATATCTGTTAGGTTTGCCTAATGTAATGGCATTACGACTGCGCATGGGTGATCTGGACCTGGAACGCGACGGCGAGGGACTGCTAGATATCGAGGATAAGGAGGAGAGGGACTTGGTTTCATCCGAAGGACGTTTAGGCGATTTTTTTATTGGCGGAATATCCTCGTCTTTGCACTCTAAGGGCTTACGAATACTTAGTTTGTCCCTAGTTAGAATGCGTATCTTGAACCCCCTGGAAAAAATATATTTTAAGGGTAATATCTGAAATGAACCTGGCATTTCAGTTAGCGATGGGCAAATTCATGTTTTTAAAATTCCCGGCCACGGAGTTCGTTTGAAATGAAAATTTTATGTCGCATAACTTTTATACCAATCTCTTGCGATTCATATTAAGGAAAAGCAAGAGGGGTAAAATGATTTGTATCGTGCTTATAGTGCATTAAACAACGAACACCATTCCTAAGTTGAATAATAAAAGAGAATAATCGTTATTGTTATTATAAATATTTGACTTACGATTTGGTAGTTTCTAATTTTGTTTCCTTCTTCGGTGGTTTATCACTTTTTTTATCGTCACTTTTATTACGCTTATCGTCCACCAGTTTCTCGTCGATAGGTGGTAAATCTTGATAGCAAAATTATCATTTAAAACGGTAATTACGGTGTTTAAATATAAAATTATGAAATAAAGTTATACTCACCTTTCTTAGAACTACTATCATTCATTTCGGCCATCTTCTCGTCGAAGTTCGTCACCCATCGAACATCGTAAACGTCCATAAACGTTAACTCAGGCGTTTCCCTGCACGTAGGAAACAGCCACAATGATTTCTCAATGAAAGCTCACGCGAAAATTGGTGAACCACCAATCCATTAAAAATACAACGCGGAACCGACGTGCTCATACGCGCGGATGATTTTTTTATGAGATACAGGAAACAATTTTTATTTTAAAGAAGTTCGCTCGTCTTTAAGTAAAGTCAAAACCGGTAAACTGTCTACTTTGTTCTGTTTTGGCCAACTTTAATTAAATCTATATCTAAGAGAGAATATATCTCTTTAAGTAATATACTATGAAAACTTAATTAAACTTATAACGAATGGAGGAATAATGGGTGGACGATAAAGAAGTTGTTAAAAAATCAATGAACAAGTTCTACGAGGCATAAGCGAAAGAATGAAAAGTTTTACCGTGTTCTACGTACAAACTTGATTACATCTAATAAATGCTTGTTCAAAGTTACGCTGTTAAGAAGCTAAACGGAAAAGAGAAATATTACAATACGGAAACGTAATCGGAACTTACCTAAAGTGATAGTCCTGATAGACCCTTTTGATATACTGTATCCTGTTTTTCTCGAATTGATTCTTGTCGACTAGCTGCGGCTGCAGCCTGCCGAATCGTTCTTCGATCTTCTTAGCCACTAACACAGAAATCTCGTTCGCCCCGCGTTTGTAATTCGGAGTACGCGGCAGTTCCATGATCGCACGCGATATCGTCGGGAAATGTCTGTTCAGGTACGTGATCCTGTGATTGTAACTGGTAATGTGCGCCATCACGGTGCGTGGGTCGCCGCGTTTGTCGCACAAAACGCACGTGTAACTTGGCTCGCAGGAATCGTTGTCGACCAACTCGAGCAAATACTCGAGGCCGACTAACGGCGAGCTCCTGTGCCGATCAAGGCTCATCTGAATCGTGGTAGTCCGCGTGATTTGGTCCTCCATGCCTGGCGGTACCGGCTCGCCGGGCGCCAGGCCGTCGCTAATAGCGGTCGATTGCACCGGGGCAACCGCCTTCGCGATATCCGACCGTTTCGACCACAGCAGAACCGGGTACGGCCACTCGTTCAACTTCATCTTATGCCTGTTGCACATGTTGTGATTCATCAGCTTGTGCGCGCCGAACAACGCTATGTTACAGATGTGACACCAAATGTCGCCGTCCTCGGTTTCCGAGTAAACCGGTCGCAGGGTTCCATCCTCTGCGGTCACGCTGCTCCGCATTAAACGCTTCCGATCGTAATCTTCCTGCGGGATTCAAATATTCTTATAATATAGATTAGTATTTCCTGCACAACTTCGTGGCGTGAACTATGAGAAAACTTTTTGGCTAATTTGATAAAATAATCGTTTCTAATAGATACTTAAATGTATTTTACAGAATTCATTCTTTGAGATGGTTATTGATCAGGATCTTTATGAGGTCAATTATTTTGGAACAAAATTCACCTTAACTTAATATTACCTTCTCTTTGTCAGCCTCTGGCAAGTGCGAGGGAGTACGACCCTCGATGTCGAGATCATCGAAGTTTTGCATGCTTCTGGCCCAGGTTGGATAGGAAATAATTCCGCGGTTTTTTCTGCAAATACAAAAGCGCTATGATGCCACGTGAATCGGAAGAATAAAATAGATCAGGGAATGATTTACACGTTCTCAAAGAATTCCGTAGGTATAACTACATGGCTTGCAATTATCTCTTTCTTAAAGGTACTTATCTACTAATTGCAAGAGGTACTAATTATTGTATTAATGTATGCATACTTATCTATACTAAATTGTAAGAGAAAGAAAGGTAGTTTAGCTAACACAATTGCTAAAGTGTAAAAGTAAATTCTTTTCAACCGATAACTGAACCGACGATTTATAACTGAGGGAATTTTTAATCGTGTCCATTTATACATTTCGATTCTGTTTGCGAATTTCATTATTGAATAGCTACAAACTTTAAATAACTATACTTACCCATTTTTCAACGCTGTACGATACTATTTACGTACTTTAAACAATTCGACACATGTAACATTTCGTTTAAATTATCGTAAATATTTATGTTAAACCAAACAGAGTCTAAGCATAAATTCTCTCTCTCATAAATCGACTGTCTTAATACTGTCATACTGTGTCGAAGAAAATATTGCTGAACAGAGAGTTTCAGCAACAAACGAATGACGACACTTCCTCTTTCTTTTCTTGTCAACATATACGAACGCACTCTTTTTTAAAATAAATGAAACACAATTCTTATGCATATACTTACACATGTTCTAGGTTTAAAGCGACTCTGGAAGAGTTTCACTCGAAAGGAAATTATTCACATTATATTCTTATTCTTTTATTCATTACAAATTGTTGTAGTATATAATTACTGTTCGTAGTCTTCGCTGGAATTTTTCCAGCTACTTACCAACAAATAGAACTTTGCATTTTCCGTATAATAATTGTTGCACAAATCTTTACCACTGACAAAACCGTTTAACACAGACGTTCGCAAAGTTACTGGTGTATTATAATAACTTTGCAATTAAACATCAAAATAAAATCATTGCATCGTTTATACAATATCTACACGGTGAAAATCGTGGAAAACACGACGATTCTTAGTAAATCGAAAATCGAACGAGATTCTATTTAAACAAATTCTTGTTTAAAGCGAATGGGTTTGGATCGTTTAAAAAAATTCTAATAATCGTTCAAACACGACGGGTACGAACATAAGTTGTACGTTGATTAAAATAATAGGAAACTTGCGAAGCTCGAAACCAGACGAAAGGTTATGGTAGCTCAGTAACAAGTTTTACAACAACGATCCCCAAATCATTTAGGTTTAATTAAATAAATGATTGTAAACTGCAAATCGGACGAGTTTTAATTAATCCTATCTCTCTTAATGCTACGATTATTCCTTTCCATTGTTTATATTTTGGTTAACGGAGGACCCTTCAGGCTTATATGCATCGTAGGTATAACAAGAATTAAGAGAATCGTTCTTTAGTTTGACTCACCGATTTGCTGGACTACGACGATTGTTAGCCGATTCTGAGAACAGTTTTTTTCAGCGTTGGTTTCGATGAAACCTTACGGTGGCCATATCGAAAAAGCAATATACAACTGGTCACGATCACGATCCGCGCATGACTGGCTCTCCATCGGTACATTCATTCCGATAGAAGCCAACTTTACCGATGGGACTTTTTCACAAACAGAGGCTCCTTTTAAAACTGGTTCTATCAGCGAAAATTGATTTCCATTCTACAAGTTTATAAAAAATTGTAAAATTGCCAAACCTTGCGTACACGTTTACTGAGTTAAAATCCAGTTAATATTCTTAATAAACATTATAGCAGGTATTTATTAATCAATATTTATGCTTTTCCAATTTTCAGAGTTCTATCATTATTCATTGTTAGATAATAAATATTACAATAATCGAAATAGGTCATTTATGGCACGAGACTCATTTATTGCTACAGTATAAACGTATAATCATGTAATTAATATTCAAATTATATAAAAATTCTTCTATCTGTTAATAGATAAGAGACGAATATGACAAAGATGAACCATAAAATTTACATTCGATTTCAATATTGAACCCTATGCCGTCTCCGTATTGATGTAACTCGAGAACTTTCAATTAAATAAATAGCGTTCTCTTCTTTAATCGTGTTTAATCTGAATTTAATTGGACTGTTGGCGATTCGTTCTGAACGCTAATCAAGAAGTTCCTGCGAAGTTTCTTAATTTCAAGTGGAGGACGCACTCTTGCCATTGACTGATTTCATTTGAAATTTCTTATCGAGTCCGTTGTTGATATTCCTCAAAGAGAATCTCTTGCTATCGATATTATAGAAGAACTTTATATATTTTATAAAACTTCGGAAGCATTGAACGGAATAAAATTATGAGATTGAATACGTTTCTAACAACAATGAAATCCAGAATCTGAAGAATAGTAAAAGCGATAATTAATTAAAACGCAGGACAGGAGAATGTTTAATTATTCATAATATTCTCATTAGTAATGTGTTTAATGAAAGATGTTTAAATGCAGTGAAATAAAATAGGTAAAACCGAATGGTTTGGTCAGTTCTTTTATTAGAACCGTGGAAGTGTCCACGTACTTTTGAGCGGCAGTGTATTTGTATCAAGCGCACGGTAAAAGTAACCGTAGCAGCAGAAAGGGGTCCAGAAAACACATGTGTTACCGGTCCCACCGGTCATGGTCAGTCGGCCGCCGTATTCCCGGTCCTCTCGATCGCAAATGCGCGATCACAGGTGATCCGAACGATGATCCTCGGATGGATCGTTGCCCGTCTGATTCTAGCGATCATCGCGGATCGACCAAGCCAGTGGTTTCCGATAAATCTGTGCACTTTGCTAGTGTTCCCTGTTCCCAGCGAGCAATGGTTACTGATGGGATTGAACCTGTGGCCCGGCCAAAACGTGCAGAAACCAGTGCAGAGTTCAGATTTGACAGCAACTGCGATTTCCAGGGGTAATTTCGTATTCTCTGACTACTTCATTAATTCCTTTATATCTTATGTTTTTCTTAATTATAATTAGATTGTAGATTTTGGTGCAAACTCATATTTTTAGATTCTATTCAAATAGTAAGAGTCATTCAGTAATTATGATTTTAATTTATAGTTGCTAATTGGCAGTGAGTGTCGACGATAGTGACAGTCGATGACTGGCACCTGAATTATTGCTTGCTCGATGAATTCGCACCTAATGAATTCTCAATTAACAGGTTTCTTATCTTTTTTAGTACACGATTTGAATTTTAATTTTATAGTGAATAAAATCCAAGCTCTCTTTTTTCAGTGGTCGTTGAAAATCAATTAGAGACATTAAATTAAATTCTAATTAATGTCAATCACATCCAATTAAATTAATAATATATTGAAATATAATGGAATTAGATTCAATTGTTGCTATCTCATTATTTCTCATATGAAATTTATATTAATTTTCCTAGTTTTGATTTCAGTTCTAAATTCAATTTTAATTTGACGTTCTATCGTATTCAATCGTCACATCGAAATAAACGCAATCATTCTTGTTTGACAGTTCTCAATTTTTTTCCTACACCCGTGCAAGAGGAATGTTTGTCGCAAGACAAGCGTCGAAGGGGTATATGCATGAACACGTACGAGTGCAGAATTCAACAAGGGAAATCTTACGGCCGCTGTGCCCTCGGTTTCGGCGTCTGTTGCGTCTGTAAGTACTGGCAATACAGTAATTCACGTTCTACCTCGTCTATTTTTTAATCCATCCATCCACTCGTGAATCCAGCGTACGGTTAAACGAGCTGAAAAATCAGACATCGTTTCTCTTCCCCTTAGAAAGGCGACCGCCGCCGCCGCTTCGTAAACTTTTCATGGTTGCTTCCTCTCGTGAAAAATGTTAGCCCACGGGGTTGAATAGAGCAACCGGCGTTATAGCCCCTTTAAAAGCGTTGAATGCCTGAACGAGAACTCGTTAACTAGGGAGTTGACAGAGTCATTGCCATTAATAGTCTCCTCTAGCGAAACAAATTTTTAACACGGTTATACCGCCGATTTTCATGCAAAATAAACCTTTTCAGACGTCAATTTCAATGAACTTGAAATTGACATTTTCTTCGAAAACAATCGGCATTTTATACTTCTGATACTCATTCATTATTTTCTAATTTATTCATTACTTCACAAAAGACCTCGTTTATCAATTAAATGCAATTTACGTCCTTCACAGTTTTTATAAGTTTCCTTCCTGCATTTCTGTCAACAATTAATTAAATACATTGCTGTAAATCTTAATGGGTTCAATTATCTCGAGTACAATTCTTTGGTATAAAATTCATCTCGATTTATACGACCTGATTGTGACTTTCATAATTTTACTTCAATTTTTTTCTGCATAGCATTATAAAGGACAATTAATTATTGCATTGATGTAAGAGTTGAACAGTGTCAAAGGGCATAAATGAATCATTCCGTTTGCGGGACACCCGGTGTACACCGAATTAAAAGCCAGTCGGTACGGATTCCGTGGGACGCGTTCTTAACCATTATAGCGGTACAATTTGAATAGTTTGAATAATTTAAAGCAACCCGAAGAGACTTGAACATTATATAGACGTGTACGCCGTACCGTTTCTCAAAGATTCCGTAACCGCGAGGAATTCTGTTTTAACCTGTTACTTACAGACCCGCTTTGACTCGCAACAAACTGTTTTGCATCTGTTCACGGTTAAAGGAGTTCGAGAGCCGTGCCAGCCTTGAACCCGTTCCTAATTACAATTCCGTGTTTATAATGACACGACACTTTGATTATATTATTTCGCATTCAGATGTTTATTACTATTAGATTTTACTGTTATAATACTGTGATGATTAATATTGCATTCTCAATTATTGAAATTGTTTAAGAGAGTAGAAATGAAAAAAAAAATTCATAGATTTTTCTGATTAAAAGATCAAAGGTGCACAAGACTCGAACGTGAATCACCGTCGATAGTCTCTTTCGTGATCTCCCAAGCATAAGAGAGATAGAGGGAGAGCGGAACGTTGGTTTTTCACGATCTAACGGGTTTAGCTTCTCACTGGCTTACTACATGGCGATCCCGAAAAATAAAATTGGCGGAACATCTGGGACACGTACGCGGGCCAATTAAGTAACTGTATAAGCCGTTACCGTACATCGCGAGAAAACGCATTATCTCTTTCTTGATAAAAATTTCAAATCAATGCTTTGATTGAATAAATAGTATCTCTTGTTTATAGAGAAATGCCAGTTTTCAGGATTTTTTTATATTTGAGTCAATGACTCAAAGAGATCGACTAAGTTTCACAATATTTGTGTGGTAAAATAAAATATCGCAGTTTTTTCTGAAATTTGTTCATTAGATCAGATGAAATCCAATATGAACAGTAAATTCAGTTACAAGCACGATCACCACATTTCATGGATTTTTCGAGCTACGAGGTCCGCCAGAATATCGGACGAATATATGTATCACAGTTTTTTTTTTTATCCGTTGAAATATGAGAAATCGTGTTGGAAACATTTTTCAATTGTCATCATCGAATTTTATTAAGTGTTTGCGAATGCTGATGAATCGAACGCGAGCTTCAATCATTCCCGTTTATCCTGTTTCTCGTTCTTGTTCTCTTTTCCTCGTTTTTTCCGTTTCTCCGATACCGTTAGCTGCGTAAAGTCACTTGGCCGATACACCGGGATCATTAAAAATCAGAAAATCTATTGAATTCTAATAAGAAGATATTAAAAATAAAGAATAACACTTTTTCCTAATAATGAGATTTCATTTAATAATACTGAACGTTTTATATTATAAATGATATACATTTAAATTCTACAGAGAAATTTACTACGTCGTGTCGTCAATTTACATTCGAACTTGTTTGTTGCATTATGAAAACAAGTCACGGCAAGTTGTGATCATACTGTGGATAACAATCTGACGTACGTGATCAGCCCCGAGTTCCCGAATCTAATCGACTGGCCCATGAACTGTACCGTGACGGTGAAGAAGATCGATACCCAGGTCGGCCAGCTGAGGATCGATTTCTTACACTTCAACATAGTAAGCCGACTCTTGTATTCTTTGCTCTACTAACAGCGTATTAACCCCAGAATGTACTACCAATCAACGTGTTCGTTTTGTCATAAACAGATGTCTTCTTTCACGAGACAATTTAATGATAAATATACATATAATAATTAATCATAGTATTATATAATAAATTAAAATGTATTTTTAACTAAGGGTCAACCGAACTTAAGGACAGGCGTTTGCGACGAGGACGTAATGGAAATTAGAAACGGAGGAAGCATGTTTCAAATCTGCGGGTGGAACAGCGGACAGCATTGTGAGTAGAATTCTCTTTTTCTACGTTTCTTGTCTGAAATTATTTTTGAAATCATACTTACGTTCGATGTTTCAATATGATATGATTCTTCATTTCGTCGTAATGATACGTCGACGTGTAGAAGGCTTAAAGAAAAATAATTCTTTTAAAGAGCAATAAAAGACGGTATTTTTTATTCAGTGTACATAGACTTAAACGAAGAGGACGCGTCATTAACGCTGAATTTCCGGCTGCCCGGGGGGCTTCGATCAAGAATGTGGGAAATGAGGATCGTTCAGCTGGATTTTCAGCAAAGAGCGCCCAGCGGGTGCCTACAGTACTTTCAGGTATTAATTGATCGTCAAATCTAATTAATGTAATCAATAAATGCGATCATTTGTAATATGGATTAAAGTTTGATGGAATCAATTAAATGTAAAATAATTCCTTTAACCCATTTGCATCATTAGCCTAAATTCACAGTTTTTCTGCTCACGATCGCCGAAGTGTAGGACCAATTAGCATACGAATTATTGTATCAAACATTTTATTAAACATTACAACAATTATTATATAAAACATTAATTTCGACATAACAGCATTTAATTATGACTGACAGTCTGTCAGGTAGATTCAATTTTTATTTGTATAAAATCTTCATATATTGTTTCCAGGGTCTGAACGGAACTCTGAAGACGTTCAATTTCTTATCTAACGGCCGATTCCTCGCTAATCAGGACTATTTGCTCTGCATTCGCCAAGAGAGAGGGATGTGCGGGATATCTTACAGTCCGTGCACTTCTGACTCGTTCAGAATCGGCCCTGCCAGAATACAATATCTAAACAATACTAATTTAAATTCCTCGATGACGAGCCAGCGTCCCAATGACGCAAACTCCACAGCACAAAATGCGACTAATAATACCGATACGGATATCGAAGGGTCTGGATCGGGCGATATTGGAGCGATGAATGTGACCAATGCCATGGACGATGGCGGTTCTTCGAATTTCGCGAGCGGCCGCTGTAGGGACAGGGTGCTCATCCCTTGCGATTTTGAAGAATTCATTACGGTAATTTTTAATCATTCAAATACATATATTAATTCGCTGATCAAGAATCAATAAATAAATAATATCCCATAATATTTTGGTAATGTGAACTTTATTGGAAATGATAACATTTATAAAATCAGAGAATTATTGAATTCTATTTAATTTGATAATTTCTTTATTATCGCGGAAAATGTTTAAGCCTGGGAATAACGAGGCCGGAATTTGCAACTTGGAGCACTGCGGCAACACTCTTTGTGAAAGAAACGAGCTAGACAGCGCGGGTAACTGCAGGGTGGAAACGTGGGCGACACCCTTCCGAATAAGGGTGGCCTTCGGTCCCGGACAGGACACCGGAACTACCCTTGAAGACAATATAGGAATGTGTCTGACCTATGAACAATTAGCCTGTGTTCAATGAATATCTTCATTTAATTTGCACGATCCATTGGCATAGTGAATTATTATGGATAGTAATTTTTATTAACTCAATGTATGCACTGTGAGAAAACTCGAAAGACTTGTATTACTC
>NW_017177064.1:43742-47881 GCF_001652005.2 Ceratina calcarata
ATCACTCCTCACAATCGTCGATCGTGACAAGAGAGAGTGGATACAAAAAGTATTTCGTAATATGTATGTATGTGTAGCATCCTAGGAGTAGGTATAGGTTGAACTTTATATTAAAATTCTATATTTTCTAGTAAAATTGTTACTGCAAGAATCTATATGAGAAGTACAATCGTGATTTAGTAGTGTCTTTAGAATTGAAGACAAAATTTCGAACGTATCTTAAGAGCAAACGAAACACGATTATATATACAAAATTATAAGACTGCACACGTAACTCAGAATTGATAAAAAAATTCAGATAGAAGTCGTATCAGAATCGTATTCAATATTCTATGTAAAAATAATAAGTATATTTGGTACAAACGATTCTACATTTCTTTGGATCTGGTTAGTAAATACAAATAACTATCGTAGTTGTTTAATTGATATGCTTAATGCAATTACGTACGATTGATCAACGTGTAAAAATTGTCAAGAATTCATTATTATACAAATAATACGTTTTGCAGCCACTGTAACTCGTCCATATCCCCTGACTCAGTTTTCCCATCGATCTCACCCCTCGTTCTCACCCCCTCAGACTTTTATAAAGGTTTCGAGCGACGATTATAACGGGTGATCGTTAGCGATAACGATTAATGATGTTACAAGAATAAATCAATAACGCCTTATCAGTTAATGAAGGTGACGTCACGCCGACGTTGAAAAAAAAAAAATGGGATTGAAATAAAACGAGACGAAAGGAGAAACGGCGTAACGTTGCGAGCTCGTCGTCATTCTTCCATCACCCAATCATCGTTTCATAATTCTTCCGCCGCTTGACAGCGTAGGTACTCGCGTACCTAATCGTAATGATAATTGTGAGTAATTAACGTGATTAGTGGTTAATCGTGGTCGAACCGCAACGATCTCTCTTCTGTAAATTGATAATCATCCTGATTTATTAAATAATTTCAATTCTGCGCTAATTATTTTCAATCAACTATCAGAAATTAGAGTGATAATCAGAAAATTGTTTAATTCACCTCACAAAATTTTATATATACTCGTATACTTTTTTAATTAATTAGGAACATCTCCGATCATGAAGACTTCTAATCGTTTTTATATTGTGTTAAACTACGGCAATCGTTTTTGTAGTCTGGGAATGGAGATCGACGCGGTATTTTTACAAGAGAAAACTGGTACATATCTCTTCAGTCTACAATAGAAAGTCAAAAGGGCGGTGACCAACGAACGTGTGTTTGTGTGCGTGTATACACGTGTACCCAACTGTATATGTGTGTATGTATCTACGTGTGTGCGTATAATAGAGTACTATTGTACAGAGTATACTGTACAGAGGCCATAGTGTTCGCACCCCTGATATACCGTAAGGATTTTATATTCAATAATTCCAATTTAGTTCATTCCTCCATTTCTCCATTCCTCATTTTCTTAAATCGTTCCCAGCTTTCATTTTAAAATTTTATTCCTAATCACTTTTTAACTGGTTTCACATTATTTTCTTTTAAAGCGTCCTGATATGTATTACATTTTTATTTAGATTGAAACGTTGATAAGTAATTGTTTCCTGTTGCTTTCTCCTTTGTCATCTGGCTGGATTTTTAACGTATGCACTTGGAGCGAATTCAATTCACCGTTTCCGGTTCGCGGGACAGATTTAACGAGAAACAAATTGTTTCGTGAAATACCTGATGGCAACGTTGGCTAAAATAAGTATTTTAAGCTTTATTCACCTTTAATTATACGTAGGTAGATACAGCAAGATTGAACATTTTTCCAATATCGCTCTCCAATATTTTTACACAGTTTATGTTATCTTACATGTATATCTTCGTTGTGTACACGTATGTATACATATGTACGTATATTTCCCATTAAATTTTGATATTTAATAATCATAATTTTTAAAAATTTCTAGTCAGCGATTTTTGTCCATTTTTATTTCCTTCCAGTTTTTTTAATATATTTAAAGAAATCATTAATACGAAGCAAGTTTTATAAATAGGCGTCGTTTAATTATTAATCATTTCCCTATCGTGTTTCGTTATCGAACTGTTTATATGTCAATTTATGCTTCGATTCATTTTACACTCCTGTAATTGTTTCAGTATCGTGTTTGTTAATACATTTATTGGACACAAACTTGATAACCGAAAATAAATAATTTTATTTGGAAAAACCGAATGGAAGTCTGATTGGTCCCGGCGCGATGGTATTCAGGGCGCGCGTGTGTGTGTCAGTGTGTTCGTGTATTTTGTTATTAATAATATGTATGTACAGGACAAACGTTTTTCCCTTGCTTGTTCCTTTTAAAAATGTTTTCCCAAGCAATTTATTTTATCAACCACTTTTCACTAGATATGTGGAATTTCTATATGGAGGGAGATGTACGTGAAAAACTCTATTCTTCCTTTCTTATGAATATTGCTTTGCCTGTTATATACGTTTTTACTCGTCTTTTTTAAATCGGTATAATAATGACTGGTTGCTTCCTCGTTCATGCGAAATTATTATTATTTCAAGTGATACAGATAGACTTGGTGGTTTATATACAGCGAAATTTCGAAGCATTGTGCGATTAAAAACTGCGTTTCCTTTCGGTTTTTACATTAACTTCTCATTGATAACCTTTGAAAAATTGTTTCATTTTTTTTTTCTTCTATTGTATATAATTTACAGCGGCCACGAAAAGTATCTATGAAAATTTGTATAAAATAAAATTGACCAAAACACTTGTTAAGAGAAGTTCCCACCTAATCGATAATCAAACGTATAGACACGATTAATCGATTAATAAAACAGATACGTATTTTTATGATAATTTTTGCAGCGTACGTACTGTACATTATATACAATATTTTAATTCGTTTATAATTATGTATATAAATTTTATAATCCATGAAAAATTCTTTTCTTAAATACCGCGTCTGAAACAATGAACGGGTACCCTTTGTACAAATGAATTTCAGCGACAATGAAAACAACTGATGTCTATTATAATTAATTATCGTTAAATAAGCATGTAATTTATGTATACTGAGATGATGTAATTACGTGATAATCGTTTCACTACGTATTAACAAAGCGTATGTTGATTCAAGTTAGTGTCTTAAATCTGCTTGTTTATTTTTTATATTAAAAATCGTAATAAACAGGGGCATACGGTGGAAAAAAATTGATTGGATATGTCGGTTTGCGAATTAACGTTAACAAAGAAATAAGAAGTGATTATGATTCATACTGCAAATTCTCATTACGCGAGAAGTAAAAATATAATTATTATAAATTATCATAATTAAATATTTGTTCTCTTTAACGATTTTAATAAAAATCAGAATATTAATTAAGCCGTATTGCTTCTAATTTCTTGGTTAACATTGACTCGCTAAGTGTAACAGTGAAAAATCCAAACGGTCCATTTTTTTTCACCTTACGCCCACAAATTCGTCCCATCATTTTCGTTTAGTATCACCCTGTATATCTCTCAGTGTGTGTTACGTGTGTTTTTATCAACGCAATACAATTTGTATTGTCATTCGCTGTGTTATCTTCCTCACACTGTTCAATCAATCAAATTAATTGTTCAATTACGTGGATTAACTCGTGAATTTTTCTCCCGTGATTGTGTTCGTAGTTTCCTCGTGTACGTATGTATGTGTGCGCGCGCGCGTGTGTGTGTGTACTTCGCCAAAATGTGATGTTGCACTTCTGTTTATCGTTTATTGTTCCTCGAACGCGCCCCCTTATTTATTATTATACATAATTGTCGTCTGTTCTCCATTCGTCGAGGTATTATTTCTCTCTCCGTTATCCGCGACATCGTGTCACATTTTACTTTACAACATATGATACAGTAAAAGTTATTTCGTTAAGAGTAATAAATTATTGTCAGGAAATTATCTGATAATTATTCTTGTACGGACGGCACTGGATCGATCATACATGCAAATCTGATTAATCATCAGGGCTTAATGATATTATGATTTCCCACTGTCTGTCCCCTTTTGTAAATGAAAATGCAATCCAAATGAGTGCGGTGCAGTTGGGAAAGTAGAATTTTGCAAACGACCTCGTTGAAATCCTCTTTGAAGTTCTATTTAATAAAATCAGTAAATCAATCACTTCGTATGAGT
>NW_017177064.1:48574-49053 GCF_001652005.2 Ceratina calcarata
GCTAATTATTATGTCTCTTTTCCTTTAACACCAATAGTCGTGCTGATCACACGCGTTCTCAGTGTTTCTGAATTAATAATTCGATGGTGTCAGCTAGGATGGAGGAAAGGTGGAGGGAAAAGAGAGAACCGATTTAACGTTCAAATAAATAACAATAAACGAACTGAACAATGGACCGTGAAAAATCCCTGAATAATTACATCGAATCGACACCGAATCATTACGATTAACATTTCCACAACGCACTACAGCATGTATTTCAAATAAAATCGAACATCTTCTTAATTAATCAGAAGTCTGTTAATAATGATTCGGTATCGATCCAGTCTGCTAACGATTATTGATATCCAATCTCTCACTTTCTCTTTGTCTCTCACCGTTTCTGAACCCGTCCATTCGCGCCTCGGCAGTGGAGAATATGTATTTTATAGAGCAGCAGCAGCGGCGACGGCGGCGGCGACGGCGGCGGCAGCAGCAGC
>NW_017177064.1:49644-50152 GCF_001652005.2 Ceratina calcarata
TTTATAAATGCGATTAATCTTGCTCGTAACTATTTGAACAGTGAATAATTTACATTTTTCTTATCAATCCAGCTTTCAAATTTCGATTCGACATCCTCGATGATTCTCGACGAAATTTTCAACGTGTGAAAATTTCACTTAAATCTTGAGAACTCGGAGAGGAGACGACGTCACCGATTTTAGGGATAATTAAAACCTCGAGGACAAGAAACAGACGATTCACAACATCGGAGCATTTTTTATCTATCGTTATTTACACGTACGTGGACGTATGTGCGTGTCAAACTCGTCTCTCGTTTCAAATGCGTGTGCATGTGCGTGCGTGTAGTCCAACTACTCGTTTTTCAGTTCCTATCGTTAATAAAATTCATCTTCTTCGTTTCCGTTCGTCAGACTTTTCGATCATCAGATTCTTCTTCTTTCGATAAAACGACAGTTTCGTCTTTTAAAATTCATACGATATTAAATAACTATTAATATTGTAACGATCTTTTAATGAAAATATAGT